>NC_081837.1:4072500-4342500 GCF_030867095.1 Alligator mississippiensis | reverse complement strand
AAGTCTTTCTTAGACCTCTGCGGAAAGACAGTCCGAGTTTTCCAGGCTGGAATTTGAAGTAGCAGCAAATAGCAACCGAATCAATCCATTTCCTTCCTTTGGGGCTTTTCACTTTTTTGTATCTTTTTTTTTTATCAGCCAATCCTTGTTTATGTTTTACTCCCTAAACAACCGTGCAAATTCACAGTGTTTCTCATTTTGGTGTCTAGTCTGAGACGTATCTTTTGGTTTCACAAGTAGAGGTACTACCGGTCTTCGTGTTGCATTTTGAACAGAACATGAACATGTAAAAATAATTTACATTATTTTTAAGGGGAGAGTGTACTGCATCAACAGAGCACCTGAGGTGTTTGCAGCTAAGCAACTTGATTTTGCTTATTGATTTCCTACACGTGGCGAAATGATTTAGCTGATGTGCATAATTGGTTATTAAATGCAAAATATATTTTCCTTTAGGACCATTGGCACAGAAGGATAAGCTTCATTAAAGAATAAAATAACCATCCAATTATACTTCTTTCTCTCACCGTTCTGCAGTCTTTTAAGCTGTTTTGAGTGGGTTTCCCCTCCACACCAAGCTTCTTATTAAATGCAAACAATTGAAGACACAAAGTTATGGGTAGTGCCTATCTCCATGTGTAGATAGCTTTTTTGCATGTTTGAACCCTTCAGGGAAAAACTGTATAACACAAGTCTGTGCCTGGGTTGCAACGACATAGCTGACTGTATAGCTGTTGGTTTCACCTTGTCGCCTCCTTAAATGTATGCAAGAAATGTTTACACTGTGTTTTACACTAGACCTGTTGTTTTTTTCTTTTTGTCGTCAGTTTGATTTTAATCTAGTTTCCTTCGAATCTGGGTTTTGTAATTATTGTTGGCTTACAATGTAAGTGAGCTTTGCTTTGTGCAAGCCACACATCTACAAATGCTAGTTGGCATCTACATTTTTGAGTCTTTCATTCTGTATTCAATAGATATCAATTACATCTGACGTCTGAAATCACTAAAGAATTAAAGATGACAGAAATATATATATATATTTTGCTTCAGGTGCCTCAAATCTCTGAACTATCCTGTTTAGCCTGCCATATAAATGCTTTACATTCTAGATTTAGAAGTAAGATAATCGGTGTCTGTTTTTAAAATGACTGGACTAGCCTGGCTATGACTTTTAAAAATGCAAGCAGCAAAGTAAAGTGCATTAGAAATGAATAAGAGGAATGTCACATGAAGCACAGTAAGATGGAAGGCTCTGCAGCAAAACAAGCTGTTAAGGCATGCTAAGTTGGGGGAGGTCTGGCTGTTTTTATATAGTACAGAGTTACTTGATCAAAGAATTTTAAGGAATAAAATTCGGAACTAATCTTTATTGAAAATATACTTTTTATTTTACTAGGTGACTTACCACTGTATAACACAACTTGTTTCAGATACATGTTCTCCTGCTGGAGGTCTCATTGTAATACAAGACATTTTTGGTTTTGCTTTGATGAAACTTCACAAGGCCATCTGTATGGGAGAAACATAATTTCCCCCTCCGCTTTAATTGTACTCTGCGGTATATTTGGCACAGTTAACTAACTCAAGCAAGCTTGACTCGTGTGATCTGACTGCGTCTTGCAAGCGATCGAGTCAGTGCTGTGCTTTTCAACTTTTGTCTCGATGAGACTTTAATTTGTCACGCAGCTTCCTTCTCCCCAGCAAAGAAAAGGAGGTGAAAGCAGCTTTGAGGAAAGCAGTTATATACATTTCCCCCCCATTTACGTGCCTGAAAAAAGGTCGTGTCCTTATCAGTGATTGTAATTGATAACAATGCCGTGGTTGGAGTCGAAACGGTGACCTTGGTACCGCAGGGGGGCCCCTGCGCTGGTTGTTGCTTTCCTCACTTACTGCAGCTTTGATGTGATCCGGCAGCTGATAGAGATGCACATGGGTCAGGGAGAGGCAGCTGGCTGGCAGCGACAGATTAAAATATTTCTGACCCACGAAAGTAACCAAATACCCATATTTCTTCATTTAGCATAATTAATACCTTGCATTTCCATCAACTTTGATAAACTGGCCTTTTTCCCCCTTTTTTTCTCCTCCCCACGCTGCCCCCTCCCTCATAATCTTCAGTAATGATTGCAGGAGATCTGTAGTTAAAATGTTTTACAGACTATGAAGAATAACATGTCTTAAAAAAGCTAAGATCAAAAGTCTCAATTAGGTCACAGCCTAGCAGGAAGCTCATAACCACATTAAAATGGGAAAGTTATTTCATTTTGAGTATACTGTATTTCAGCAACCAGGGTAGTAATCTGAAGGCAATATGAAACACTTGGGAGTGGCCGCCAAGTAAATTCTCGTACTCTCATGAATGTGTAATTAGGGAAGGGGTACACAATAAATAAGTGTTAAACTTGCCTTAATGCGTTGCGTCTGCAAAAAAACCCAAAAAACCAAACCCACAAAAAAACCAAGCAAACTTAGTGCATTAAAAACCGGTGTTTGCAAGGATCAAGGAAGCATTTTTGCAATGTTGTTCTCCTCGTTTGCAAGTATTGTCCAGAGAACACCTGTGAGGTGCCTACCCATTTTATTCCAGCATGAGCTGAAACGATCAGTGTCTGCAATCCCTACCTAATTTTTCACCGGAGAGTGTGCGCCTCAGGATTGAAATGTCAGAAGATGCCTTTAAAAAAAAAAAAAGAAGTAAAGCAATGGCCGAGGAAGCCATCTGGAAAGGTGATGCCTGCTCAGGGCTATGCTGCTCACGGGTCGCGTTGTCTTTTTGTTTCTCAGCTCCGCGGCCAGGCATTGTTGGGAGAGGTGGCGGCTGCACAGTTAGCTGAATGCAGCTCAGTGGCCCGGACTAGTGAGGTTTAACCAGCAGGTCTGCTGATGTTCCTGTGTTGGTGCCTCTTCGGTGATCTTTGCAAACAAAATTGCCGGACAGAGATGAACACCGATTTGCCTTGATGAAGGGAACAAAGTTACACTGCTCTTGCAAAGGCAAATTCATTTGATGCCACAACCAAGTTGCTTTCCTTTTTGCTAAGAAATTTTGAATATCTTTTAGCAGAAAAAGAGAACTGTTTTATATTTAGTACGATTATGATTCCATTTCTCCATGTCATAAGTAATTTGGTTGGGCTGTGCCATATCCATGGTAGGTCTCTTTCTTTATCAGCAGATAACTTAAAGTTGAACCAATTCATATTTGCTTATAGGTTTGGGGGCCTTTTTTTCTTTTTTTTTTCCTCAGGTTTTATTTTCTCAAATAGTGACAGGCAGACAGGCATAAAAAGCCAGCTACAAAATGCAATACATACCAGATTTAGGTTTCACCAAATAAATTCACACGCTAATTTGTGCTACCCTTTGCGAAGCCAGTGCTTTTTAATTTTAACAGTATGTTATAAGCCTATAGAAAAATCCAGAACAGGATCCAGGCTGGGACTAAAAAGCAGGAGGATCTTAAGGTCAAGCATGAATTCCAGACTGAAAACCTTTCATCTCCACTCTACAGTTAATATAGGCTCTTACATGGGTTTTAGCCCTCACCACCTGGTGTCCACACAGAAGGAGCCCATGATCTGGCTCTGAAGGTGCTTTGAGCCTAGGATACCTGGCTTATGGGCCAGGGTCCACATTAATTTTGGCTGGAAGCCTCCCACTGAGTAGGAGGGCTTGGACTAAATCACCTGAGTGCTGCTATTAGTTGTCCTGTGTCTTCCCCTGACTTTTTCCTCTGAATAGGTACAACTGACTGGGAAACAATCCTAGAGCATTGCAGCACAGCGAAGCAGGGGCTAGGCCCAAGACGCGCACAGGCAAGTACAGAAACAGTGAGAACAGTTGTGTGGGTAAGTGGGGACGCTCGTACCTGGGTAGTGAAGCCAGGAGGTGAGTTACCTGCGCTGACTTCAATGCAGACCTTTCTTGCTCTTGGCACTCAGCATTTGTACTTAAGCTGCTTTTTGTATATTAATGTGACTCTTTTAGTGCTGTTACAGCAAGCATCGAGGGTGCCTACACTAAAACAGTTGCATTAACATTGAGGTGAGGAAGTGGGGTTGGGTTCTGGGTGAGATTTTAAGCTGAGTTTTGAGTTATAAACAGAATTAATCCTTAAATTGAATTTTGGATTCAGCAGCGCCGAATTTGTTCTTCAGCTGCGTTTAGATCGGACCTGAAGCTCTAGGTGAGAACAGCTTGAGGCTCTCTGGGAGGAAGGCCTCGGGCTACATCAGTTAGGCTGAGTGCTCAGGCCTCCAGGAAAGAGAATTCCAGAGATGCCTGGAGCTTCTTTGCTCTCGCTCTACTAAAGCAGGGGAAGAAAGGATTCAACAGGGCTCTCATCTTCTCTGACTTTGTGGTCAAAGTGATGTAAGAGTGATTCTTTTCTACCAGCAGAAACATTTTCTCCAGCTGTAATTAAAAGCTCAACCCAAAGGACTAAGTAGAGACTGTCAAAAAGCCTGAGGGTGAATTGATTCAATCTTTGCAGGTTAGTTTAAGCTGCGTAGATTGAACCAATAAACAAGTGAACAGTCGTTCACTTTTGATTTTGGAAATGCAGCCACGGGCCTACATTGGCCCAGGCCGGAAGCTGGAGGGCGCTAGAGCACACCTCCCTGCTCGGCTGGAGCAGACAGCTTGGGCCGAGGCTAGCCCACCCACCCTGCGAGGGGAGGTTTGTGGGGAAGATGCAAAGCATCCTGGGTTGCTGGGGAACTGTGAGCTAACTTGAATCTAGAAGGGATCTGGGACAGAAGTTCAATAAACTGATTTAATATAAATCAGTTAAATCTGGTACTACATGCATCCAAGTTTATCTTAAACTGGTTTCGGCCATTTTGAAAGCGGTTTATGAGCACTGAACTTCTGTTGCGTTGCAGATTTGAGCCAGTTTCCGACCATTTATACCAATTTGTGTAACTTCTTTCCTTAACCAGGATGTTCAAGTTTGACTCCAAATGTTGAACTCTCTTCTAGTGAGAGAGTTTGATCCTAGTTATCCGTATAAATTGCATCTTAGGCAACCCTGTGTCATTAAGGCTGTTAATTACCTTAGTGCAATTAGCAATGACATGTATCAAAGCTATGTTCTTCTACTTAACCAACCTACTATCATGACGTACTCTTCAAATTACATACAGGGGTCCCTCGAGTTCCTGTGGTGCAAGGGTTTGGAGAAGTAACTTATGTTTCAGATGGTTTTTTTCCCCTTTGTTTCAGATTTCAAATCTGCTTTGTCAGTCTTGCTGATGGCTGATAGCTTCTCCATTGAACCCTGTGTCCAGTGGCAGGGCGTCTCACCATAAACCTTAGTCTAGAGCCCAGGTTTAGCAAACCTGAGCCAAAATGTATTTGGTTTATCCAGGGTTGTCTTGATTGGTGTATGGCTGCATTGCATCTTCCTATTCCCTAGTTTTGTTATGAGTTAGCTTTTAAAGTCTAATCTTGTTAAGGTAGTGAGTGCTCCCTGGTAGTTGCTGAACAACCTGATTATCCATTTAATTCATGGTCCATGAAATTGTTAATTGAAATTGTTAATCATAGGACGGGGCTCTATACTATTCCCTTTGGTGCAATTAATCTACTGTGTGAACTAAAGAAGGCTTTAGCCTGCCAAAAAAAGAAGAGTATTTTACGGGAGCATCAGGGAGGCAGGCAAAGATTTTCCAAAAGCACCTGAAAACATTTAATGCCTGCGCCTGTCTGTACCTTCAGTGATTTAGGAGGGTGAGTCCCACTGACGAGGAAAGGTGCATCTACATATAAATCAGCGAGGCTCCATTGAAAATCCCAACCTGAAAGCTCGGCCTGTCCTTTTCTTCCTGTGTACCAGTGGCAAAGTTTTGCTAATGCATCGGCAAGGGGCACATTAAAAGCCTAGTCTGAACAGGATATGAGGAAGAGGGATGCCCTCACAGACATGCAGGAAAAACCACAGAATACATTAAAAATTACAAGGCATCTTAAGAGCTTGATCATGTAAATACTTTTTGTATGTAAACCCCTGATGTGTTGCGAGTCTCTTGCCTCTCCCCTAATTACATTAAATCTGATCCGTTTGTATGTGTTTTAAGTTGCATTCTCTGTTTTTGTGGATTTTGTCTAAGTTACTATTGAATGTCGGTTTTGCCGTTGTTAAAAATAAAAAGAAATTGAGATGAAATAGAAAGAAATACTTCAGGCTGCTCCTCAGATTTAAATAAATGTGCAGCAAAAGTCATATTTTAAAACATCAGCATATGTACAGGATTCAAGTTGGTATACATTTGATGTGTTCACATTTCCTAGCATCATATGTGTGCACAGGGCACACTACATCGCGAGTAGTGTCACTGAAGTCAGTGAATCTACTCACATGCTTAATGTTAAGTATATGCATTAGTTTTTTGCAGGTTGAAAGCCTCATACATGACTCGGAGCACTATATACGATTTAAAAACAGAGCAATGATTAGATAAAGGAAGGTATAGAAACCTGGGTAGGAAGGCCAACATGGAAAGCAGAAAAGAGTAGTGGGTCCCCAGGGTAGGTTTCGTGGGCTCTCATCCTGAGCAGCACTGATTTGTGTAACAAATTTTTGTGCCAAGTGAAAAGATCAAAAAAAAAAAAATCCACGTAAAGTTATACAGTGACGTATTCGGGGTCTCGGTATAACTTCAGCTAATTCTGCTACAAAAGTCCGCATTCCAGGATGAGGTGTCTTCATTCAGTAATTTAATTGGGAAGTGGGCTCGAGATCGAGGGGCTGATTAGAAAGCGTGACCTGCTTGAGAGATCAAACGGGCAAATTGATAAATGTTGTAGCAAAGGTTAGTAACGTGTGAACGAGTAGAAGCTGCCCTGTGCTCTGGGCTTTGAATCACTGATCAAGGTCAGCTCCAGCTCATTAAAACCTTTTGCATTCTGAGTCTGTTATATGCGCCATATTTTACATCTTCATACCTCTGCACTAGCTATTTTTGTAACGTTTCAGGGTTTTCAGCAGTTGACTTGACATAAAAAAGCTAGAGTCTAGAAATGGCTTAAATTTGGACACAGGAGTGGAAGGGACCCCTCGGTGATCGAGCCCAGTCTTTTGCTATTGACAAACACTTAGAGCCATAGAAAGAAGGACCGGTCATGCGTGCACCTTGGGCAGTGTCCCCACCGCTATTATCTTTTCAGCTGCACCCAGTCCTGTACACTGGCTTCACCTTACATCATTCTAATTTATTTTGCCTTAAAATTTTAAAAACCTTTATCACTGTTTCAAAAAACCCCTCCTGTCTACTGCACCCAGCCTTCTGATGGGTATTTCATTTAATGGAGCTATTTCCCGTTCCAGTGCCAGCACACTGTTCTCATAACTTGGCCCAATGCAAAGCAAAATGTCTTCATCACTCCATAATTTCTTCAATTTCTATGCGGTACTTGTGGCTAAGATGCATCTCCTTTAACCTCGTACTTGTTGGAACTCGGTTGGCGACCTCTCTCGAGTTTCATTTCCCTTTTGACACAAACGCTCGTCATCTCCGTCTCACCAGTTCCTTGCACGCTGTACAGTTCAGAGACCAATCCCCATCTTGTCCAATTGAAGAAGGAATTGAAGGGTCACACTGTGTCAGGTGCCTTGCCAAAGTCCAGATCGATGATACCCACCACGTTCCCCTGTCCAGAAATTCAGTTGTCTTACGAAAGAAGAAATCTGGTTGTTTCTTCAGTAAACCCATATTGCATTTTGTACCATTTTCAATTGAACTCTTTCTTTAGTTTTTCCATCAGAATTTTTCTTGAAGCTTTCCATGCTTTTGAGAGCAAACTGTTGAGGCTGGACTTACCCGAGAACTTTAAAAATAGGTATTCATTTGCTATTCTCCAGTCATGAATGATTGCCCTTTAATTTGACAGATTTATTAAAAATTCTTGCTCCTGGACTCGCTCATCACGTGTACAACTTCCATTGTAATTCTGGGGTGGAGATCATCCATTTCCTATCAATTGAGCATCATATTGAGCATAATAAAAGTGCAAGTTATGAGTTTTGAGTCCGTCTCAGATGTGATGATTTTATGTTTCCAAATCCTTCTGTCTTTATCACCAGGTGGCTCATCATCATCATATTAAAGACTAAGATAAAGCATTCATTTAGTTTGGGGGCCCCCCATATAAATTATCTTTAATTTTGACCATATCTTCACTACAGTGTGGCCTTATTACTTCTTTCCTTGTTCTCTACGTATGTATATATCTGGAGAAACTTTTGGTGTGTGTTTTAATTCTCTTTGCAAGGTCTAACGTGGCTTGACTTCTGGTGATTCTCACTTTCCTGACCTCTAGGTAAAGCTTTCTTTGCTGATCAGTTTTATTCCCCCCACATTTCTTGTAGGCTTTCATCATCCTGTTCCCAATTCTGGTGGCAAGAAAACATTATGCTTCGTGGGTTCACATTTGTATGCTGGAAGGATATTCTCTAATGAACTCTGACTACCCTAGATGACTAATTTTTTGTGCGTTCACGTAGCCTCCTTGGATTTATGTACATGTAGTTTGACACTGTCCCACAGAATAACTAGGAACACAAGCGCAGTGAATCATTACATGCAACAGTTAAAATGCATTGTAAGTGGTCATATTTAATAATTTGCTCTTGCGGATTGTCTAGTAAAGACACATAAATGCTCTTAAATATTTTGATTAAGTGTCTCTCTTTTAGGTTTTTCCAGACTCTAATATCTTGCCACGAGGTTAAATTGATGTTAAATCTACTAAAAAAAGTGCCTTGCAGACAATACTTCTAAAGTACTTTTCTTGAAGCATAACTGTGAATCACTTTGAGCTTAATGGTTTTAAAAAATCTAGAACAAAAGAGTTTTTCCCTACAACAGCTGTGCAGTTTTATTAAAAATTTAAAGAAATCTTATGTGTCTAATCCTTTGAGCGGATGTGTAATTACTTGGCTTGGGCTCTTACACATGGATAACCTAGCTGTTCTGTGAGACAAGATTCTTATGTTTAATTTAAAGAATCATGGGTGTGCTTTGGAGATTATCAACACCAAGCTTCATAAAGGACACCAAAACCAGAATAACCATTATATATTTTCATTTGTTATACAGATGTTACAAGCCATCTGACTAGCAGATAGTGGAGTTTGCAATAGCAAATGATGGCATACAGAGTCTGTCATGGAGCAGTAGCTTTCACTTGCAGTATAACCTTATTATAACAAACCCTTGCTTTTAACAATCCTATCAGGAGAGACTTTTATTATTATTATTATTATTATTATTACTACGTTGCAGCAAATGGACTAACCCTGTTCCAGCAAAACATCCTCTTCTCATTAACTTTTCTCCCAGTCCCATGCTGGTTTGTAATAATGAGGCTATACTGTATATAGTCTTAAATGGCTTTTCTTGCTTTGGGTTTCCCCGTTGAACACGGTTTTGCTGTCCTTATCTGATTAGTCGTTCAGAACTTGCTTCTCCAAGTAGCAGAACTCCCTTTTACCATCATCATCTTCATTTGATAAAAAAAAACCCTAAAGCAGCTATATTTTAAGCTGAAAGCAAGCGAGTATTATAGATGTGTACTATGTGACCACATTGAATAGTTATGCCCTGTGTCTGCCATGGTATAACTATTACCTCCGTAGGGAAAAAAACCCCAAACCCATAGTTGTACAAAGGCAACTTTTAAAAGAAATGCCTAGATACTTTTACTGTGATACAGATTCCCACTGCTTACATTTTTTGACGACTTTAGCCAGGATCACAGCTGAAACATTACATCTCTTTCAACCTAGTTTGAGAGACTGCCCAAAATCAGCCTTTACTTAAACAGGTGCAGCTCCACTGGAGCCGAGTCCGTTTAAACTCCAGCCAGACTTCAGACCAGAGACTTTCTCCTTGTTCTTCTCTTCTGAATACAGCTCCTCGGTTTCAGTGCATCTGTGTTATTGCATTTGTCTTCAGTCACTTTGGGAGGGGAAGATATATATATATATATATATATATATATACACACTGTTTTGCTCCACAGAAATCATGTGTGGACATTATTTTCAAAATCTGTATTACAAAGTCTTTTATCCTTTTATTAGTTTAGTACTTAAGCCTTAGACATAAGAAAGAAGCCTATCAGTGAAAATCAATTGAAATGCAGTTAGATAAAGATCTGATGTACTGTTCAGGAGACTGAGACACAGCACAATAAAATCAATTAGGGCTCTTCCAGCCCCATACAGTTTTACCCATCCAATCACTTTTCACACATTCCCTCCATTAGCTTAGGTAGAGGATTTTTTTATATGAATTATGATGAATGAGACTCTTGTTATGAATATATAGATGGGTCATTACCCTATGAAAACCAGACTGTACTGGCGTTTAGTGATTAAGGTTTTCTGCTGCTACCATCAATAAAATCCAAATTCATCTGCCTAAATCCATGATAGGGAAGCTGTAGCCATTGTTGTCTAATTCACTTAACAATGTTATAATTGTGATTGGTTTTTGTTCATCATCATAATTTACATAAACCCTTTTGTATTTGTTAATAATTTGGATTAGTCGTCGGGCTTAAGGAATGTAATAGATCAAATAAACAAAAGAAGCGACCCCCCTGACCCCCCCCCAAGGCTCTGTGCATAGCTGGACAGATGTGAAGAGCAGCTTAAAAATTAGATGAAATGCCTAGGAGATGAAATAATTTAGAAGTTAAAAACCCCAAAAGGTATATTGTTAGAGAGAGGTACAGGAGCTTGCTATTGAAAGCTTGCCATGATTGTTTCATGACTGCAGTCTTGGCTGGAGTGGATTGCTTAGTTTAATTTGAATTTGTCATATGACTCAAATATTAACCAAGCAAACAGGGACAACTGGAACCGCAGCTCTGTTATGTGAATGCTTTATGCAAATGAAGATGCAACTAAAACAAGGCTCCTTGAAAAATCTGCCATAGTAAATTAGCGGAAAATGCGCCGCCATAAACAGCTGTTGCATTTTAATCAAGCATCTGTAGACTATATTTTGCTTTGTGTTAAAAAAACCCAAACCAAACAAACAAAACAAAACAAAACACCCAGATTGCACCAACCCCCCATTTTATATTCAGAAATTAACCCATGCTGCACTGATAAAATGGAGCTTTTCCATGTCAGTGCTCCTGCCTGGTGGGGGAGGGGAGATTAGTTTGTTTAACGAAAAGAAATCCCGATGACATTGCTTCATTAAAAAAAGAAAGAAAGAAAGGATTCTGTTCGAATAGCAAATAAGCACATTCACTTTAATGTAATTACTGTGAGGTTTTGTGATGCTGTACAGTAGGCGAGTCGGAATGAAATTGCTTCAAACTGCTGTAAAGAGGTTTGAATCTTTACACGTAATTTTGCAATAAAATGGAATCAGCCTTGCAAAACAGCCGAGTTGCTCAGCCCCGCTTGGAAAGGTCCTGCGCTGTCTTGTGCTGGGATGGGCAGTCGTGGGTCTCAGCATTCGAAGAGTTAATAAACACCCTGAGCTGTGCTGATCTTGTAGCTTTAGTGAGCCTTAATCTGTAAGCTTGATTACCTCCTAACCCTCAGTCGCCTGCCTCCCTCCTAACACAGCAGGAGTTTTACGGCAGCATTAGTGGCATTTTGCCCAGCTTTGGCTTTAGGGAAATCATTCAGTGAGAAAGAAAAGCAGAAGGACAGGATCTGTCTACTGCTGCGAGGTCATTAACACAGCAGCATGGCAGGACAGCACTTGAGGGGTGGATAAGGTGGCAGTCCCTACTGTTAAATTACAGGTTAAATTCCATTGTGTCTTTAATGATGCTCAGACATCCCATTCTGGACTGGCCGGTGGCTTCCTTTGGAATGATTTACAGCGGCTGTTTCGAAAGCGTGTAGATTTTTATTGTATGTGTAGTGTGTGTATGCGTGTGTTTTTTCAGCCTTTTGAATACCAATATTGCCGTAGATTTATGTGCACGGTGCTTTTTGTGCACACAGAGGCAGAGGGGAATAGGCAGTAGACTCGCTCTCGCTTCAGGGGACTCAAAACGGGAAATGTTCCCTAGTTATCTTATAAACGGAGTGCTCTGTATTCGCAAAGCTAAGAGAGATGAATGGCCCTGCTTTATGTGGGAGCAGAGAGGGGTAGTTAGCAATGTTAGTCTGAAGTCGAGCAGAAGGAGTTTGACGAAGTAGGTTTGGACTCGTGCAAGCTCATACTATAAAGCTCTAATTCAGTTAGCCTGGAAGGTGCACATCTCCCCTGCCTTCTGCCACTTTATCTGCCTTGCTTGCACTGAGTACTGCAGTACCTCGCTCCACAGGTAAGCCCTAGTGAGCTAAACAATGCAGTTTCATAGACTTGCTCGTGGGCTGTGGACAACACTCAATACTCAAGCAGAGTCTGCCCCAACATAATGACTGTATTATACACTTATAGTCTGAAGCACTCATTGATGACTACTTCTGTCTTCAGAAAAGCCCTTGCATATTTTTCTGTTAAGATTCAAGAATCCATTCTCCTTCATTTCCTTCATCAGGATTATCTCCAAAAAAACCCCAAAACTTCAAATGGTCATATTTAACATGACCCAAATTCAAGATAGTTTCATTACTTAGTTCATTGATTAAACCAAGAATCATACACGCAGCCAGTATCAATCAGCGGATGGGGCTAGGCCAATTTGCCCCAGATGAGGAACCGGGCCTGTTGTCTGGTTTAACAAGAGTCATCTACAGGTAGCAGAAAAATTGAATGTCCAAGTGATGCTTGCACGAACAAGTGACTGAAGAGTTTGCCATGAGCCTTAGGTTCCTATACTGTTGAGACCAGCCTATGGAAAAGTTGCTTGGTAGTTTATGCTTTCCACTAAAATTTTCTGACAATGGAAGCGAGATGAAAATTTGGTTCAACGGAGCCACTAATGGCACTATTATGTACCATGCCACAACTGGGACACAAGACTGTCATGGAGTCATTTGGGAAAGAGGACTGCCACACAGATGGTTTTGAAGTCATCTAGACAATTGGAAGAAACATGTTAACATGTGAAAACAGCTGTTGGCCTGAAGATCACGGCGATGTGTTGCGTTTGTGCAGCAAGTAGCCGGATGGAAGACAGAAGTTGGTACCAGGTCCAAGATTTACTCTGTGGTTTGGAAGCAGTTGAGTCTTTACAGTGAAATGTGTCTTGTGCTATGCAACATGCATGCTCAAAATTCATATTGTATTCTATAACTTGAAGGCCTAGTGTGACCACCCTCTTTGATTTTTTCCACTGTTATTCAACAATAGTGGGAAAAAAGGCAATGGATATGGAAAAAGCATGTGTTATGAATTGCTGACGAAGCTCAAATTCCTGGGATGCAGGGCAAGGAGCTTTGAATATTGGACAATGACACAGCTTTGAGAACACGTTCCTCCTGGTTAACCAGAAAACGTCTTTATTCTTTCCATTTCTTTATTAATATCTTCTTCCAGTGGTTCTGGCCACCCTCCATCTACAAAGTCATGTATCTGGGACCATGGAAAGACACAGAGCATGTTAGTCACATCCTTTGCCTACGGCTAGAGAGAGCTAGACAAAAGGGCCATCGCCACACGAGTGTAACTGCTTTTAGTTGAGCCTCCCTTCGTGGTCAGACACTAGGTAGTCCAATCTTTGCAACCCATGTGCCTTTTAAATTTGTTGGGTTTGAATAGTGTCTGGGCACTGTCTCTTAGTCCAGCCTCTTTAGCATACTTAAGGGGTACAGACAATCTAATACCCATTTGGGAAATGAGGGTCCCCAATACTCCAGTTGCCCTATACCCCAGTGCGACGCATGCAAGTCTCCTTAATAGCTCAAGCACCTTCTCCCTAAAGCTTCACCGCCCCCCCGCCCCCCCCCCCCCGGTGCTCTGTTCTGCTTTTTAACCCTTTGGGTATTTCATGTTAAAACAAACACAGAGAATTTGCAAAAACAGTCTCTATCAGGCATACTTTACTCATAGACAGAGCACAAGGTGTAGAGCTGGGCAAAAATAATAGTAGCCCGCACACACAATCACCTGGGCTGCCAAGTGGAGGAGCAGAGTTTTCAGATTAGCATAGATCAGGGATGGGCAATTATTTTGGGCGGAGGGCTGCTTACTGAGTTTTGGCAAGCCATCGAGGGCCACATGACAGGCAGCCGGGGCAGATAAATAGTAATTTTCTAAGTTTTTTAGGGGCCCCGCGGGCCGGATAGAATGGCCTGGCGGGCCGCATCTGGCCCGCGGGTTGCATTTTGCCCACCCCTGGTATAGATGTATAGATGTATACTATCCTGCCACAAAGCCTAGCTATCCTGCCCTGTTTCTGTGCAGGTGCCTGCGTAGGGGAAAACTCCCTACGCTTCCCTGCCTACATAACAGCCACCGCAGGCATGTCGAATATACCCAGGCAGTTTGTATATTATAACATTTTTGCATTGCCTGTCCCCACAATATTCATAATCTGAATGATAGTAACACGGTTTGCCTGGGCATAAATGTCTGTAGCCCTTAGGAGTCTGCTGCTGCTGCTGAACGTTACATCATACTTTCCACAGCAATGTGGACTACTGGGAACGGACCAGTCTCTTCCTGGGCTTCCCATGAAATACCAACTCAAGTTCAAATTCTTGGTCCTTGTATTTTAGGCTCGTCCCCTGGGTATCTTGAAGATCCCCTTAAGCTCTGGGATGAAGACTAAAGTTGCTTACTTTGTTCCTCTGGTGCAGTTCTTTTTACAAAAAGGATAAAGTCCATCCGTGCTGGGAGACAACTTCTCAGCGGGCAGCCTGAGACTGGGACGGGGTCATGTTCGTAGCCTTCCCCAGTTTCTGTTTGGAAGTCACTGTGCTTTTTCTTTGGCCTTACTTTCTCTGACATAAATGTATGTGTGTACACACGCCCCACAGCAACAACCAGAACAAAACACCCTTCTGCAAACTGGAGAGAGAATGAAAGAACAAGCGTGGTAGATGTTGGTGACAGGATTTAATGTAACGCGGGAAGGCGCTCATATAGTGTAAGCATTGCTGATCTGCATAGTATAAAAATCTATGTAGAACAGAAAATCTTTATCATAATTTGTATTCTTTTATGGGGATGGACGTATGCACGCAGATTGCAGAGAAGGATTCTTTTAAAAACGTTAACATCAAGCCATGCTGACCACTAGGAGTAGGTGTAGGTGTTTATCTATCAACTGCATCAGAGTAAAAATCTTTACCTTTCTCTGTCAGGCGACAGGTTTTTCGCTGTTGTTAAATACTTGCCAACGTTTAACATCCTTTTTCTTTTCTGTGACCATGCCGTGACCTTTCAGAATAAAAGTTGCAGATCGGAAATAACTGGCTGAGAATTAGTGGTTCGTATATTCCAATTTAAATAGAAATGTCCTCAGTTAAAATATGGTTCATTCATCGGTCAAACCGTCCTTACTTCCTTTAATTGAATTAAGATGGGCAAATGAGAGATGTGTGCAAGACAGAAAAAAAAAAAATCTTTCGCAAATCACAGTTATCCTTCTTTGGGTAGTGTAAAACGAATCAATTAGAGGCATGTCAAAGCGTCCTTTGCACATGCACAACTTTGAAGCAGAGAACACTTCATAAAAGTGGAAATTTAAATTGGAAATAAGAGAATGTAAATTAGATTTTACAATTACACTTAATTTAATTTCTCGTTTTGAGAAAGATAGATGACTGCGTTATTTGATCATATTTTATAGGCTGTTACATCTGCTGTAATCATTTTTATAACTTGTACATTTTTAAAAACACGCTCACGTATTTTTCATGCCGTTGACCCACAGTGGCAGATCAACAAAGAAAACCATCTTAGCTGCCCGCTATTAAGATAAAGGACTCGACTTAAAAGATCCGGCTAAAAGCTGTAAACAGAATTAAATTGATGAACAAAAACTCAAAATGCTTGTTCCCATCATCATTTTCTTCTCTCCCACATTCCTCCCTGTGCTCAATACAACATCACGAAACCACTATTTAGTATGGCAGATTTTAATTTATTTTTTTCCTAATTAGAACGGACCTTAGCTCCAGCATTTTATACTATCTTTCACAGGTGTTTTGTGGGAACAGAGTGGACTGTTTTCATGCAAAAACATTTAAGCTCTCTGGTGTTTTTAAAAGCACAAGGCTTGAATGTACAGCAAATATAACCTTAGTAAGTAAAGGGCTTTGCTGCCTAGAAGGAAAAATCTGGGTAGCCATGTAAGGTAAAGGGTTGACATTGGCCTACGGTTTCATTTGTGAAAAATAAAAGTACATTATCACCAGGATTATTGCCTGGGTGTCTGAGGAGTTCACTCCAGAGACACAATTTCAACAAATTTTATTTTAAATAAAATGTATTTTATTTAAAAAATGTGTAGAAATTTGTGTAAATCCCTAGATTCATGATTCTTATGTACGAGGCTGTTGGCATAGGGGAACTGCACATTTTACATGCACAGGCTTCTACTTCAGAAAGTTTTGCAGGGGGCATTTTCTTTTTCTTTCACAGTCTGCAAAGGGTTTGAGTTAGCTTCCCATCTTGCTTATGCAACCTTTTTTTTCTTTTTAAATTTGGAAATCAGTTAATTAATATACACTTTCAGTTATTTGAATAAAAATATATGGTTTTTTTTTAATGAATGAAATCCCTAAATCCCAGTAAAAACATGTTTTCTTTCTTGAGTTATCTTCTGGTCTTTTGACTCGTCCAGCATCCTCATGTCAGAGATGCTTACGCTCTACAAAAGCAAAGGTTTGCTTTGGACAATCAAGCTTTTTGCTCTTGTAAACTGCAGCTTCTGTCATTCTTTATGGTCGCGGTCGGTCTTTCATAAAGCCCTTTAGGCCCGTGTTTACATACCTTTGAATTTTACGGAAGTACATCAGTGTCCTCTTTTGTCCATAATGTGTTGTAACATCCTGCCTTGAGAGTCAGAGGGGGGAGGAGTGTGTTAGAAAGTGAAAATACTAATTGTTGAGTAATGTTAGCTTTAAATCTATATTCATCGGTAGCTTTGTAGTCTTTCTTCTTGCCGACTGGATTGTTTTTTCTTTGCCCCTTACTGAACCAGACAGAAGCAAAAGGGAGAGAGGGGCTGGCACAAACGAAACCCTCGTTGCTTTAGTAGTTGCAAACACATTACGAAACAGCTTTTGAGTTATTTATTGATGGTTTTGCCCACTGGCAGTGTAAAATGTGTGTCAGTTGTCATCACCAGTAACCATTTCAGCACATTGTGCGCTTTCTTTATTTACACCAGTGGCAACATGCTTATAAACACCATCACTGGGGGTGGGTCACAAGGTCACTGGCTGAGGTTAAGAATGGTAAGGGTCATCTGCTATTAACCTAAGTTTAGCAGCAAATAGCCCTCTCCTGGTAGGTGTTGCGTCCTCAACTCTCATTGAACTTAGCAGGAGTGGATGGTGCCCCGTATCTCCCGAGGCCTGGCAGTAAGATGTTTAAGGTGTCTTTCCACTCTGTGTTTTTGGAATTA
This sequence comes from Alligator mississippiensis, assembly GCF_030867095.1. NCBI lineage: Eukaryota > Metazoa > Chordata > Crocodylia > Alligatoridae > Alligator > Alligator mississippiensis. Next base: position 4,325,001 of record NC_081837.1, on the reverse strand, counting down.
AAGCTGTTAGATTTCTTTTTAATAATATCTATTTGTTTTCACTGCCTTCATGTCCTCCACACTGAAAATTAAGGTACTGATTTAGGGCTTGATTCCTCTTTGGTTGAAATCAAGGGAGTTTTGCATTGACTTCAGCGGGAGCAAGAACAGGCTAAAGATGCTCATTCATTCAGATGTGTCACTGTTTTAACTTTAAAAAAAAAATCTCTTTTTGCAGACTTTCAAAAATACTTGGGTGTTTTTTTCCCCCTCAGTTTTGAGAGACATGTACAAGTCCAAGTTGTTCATTTGAACCTCTGGCCAGGATTTTCAAAAGTTACTAGTGAGTCTGGTTTCTCAACTTTCCTCTTGAAAGAGGGTGGATTTTCAGTCCTACTCTCTAGAAGTCGTACCCCTTTAAAGGGTCTAAAGTTCGGCACCCAGAAAACTGATGAATCAAAGTCATCCCTACTACCTACACCCCTGGAGTCGTCCCTGAGTATCTTGGCCTGTGTGTATTTGCAAGGAAGTCCTCAGTAGTTCTTCATTTAATTCAAACCACAGGTCTGACAGCTATGCGGCTATTGGGGTGAGAGCATTGCTGTAGGATCTGGGTTTTTGGGGGAGGGTGGGGAGTTAATATATTTAACCCACAATGAGTCCTGTTTTTAAAGCAACACTGCTGTTTACTTTATGGCATCTGTCCATTTTGGGTACTTTGTTTTTTTTTTTTATAAAACTATTTAAATACTTTAAGAAACAAATGAAAAGTAGGCTTCATCTGATTGCCCGTTTCAGTTTGTCACCAGACAGCCCTGACATCTATCAGGACTGTTGAGAGAGACAAATTGTTCCCATTAATGTTCCCTGTATTTACAAGTTACCCCGTGTTTCTGAATCATGTACAGTCCTTAACATCTCCTCATCACCGCGCCCCCCTGAACGTCATGGGCTTGTTTGCAATTCCCTGCATTCCAGGCTTGTACATACATTTGACACCGCTCTCTTTCCCTGGGACCTCTTTTCGACTCGTTTGCCTGACAGTCTCTCGTACGGTGTCAGACTGTTGTGTAGACAGCCTCCCGCGAGGAAAGCTGAAAATTTACAGTTGCCGTTCAACACTGCAGCTGAGATTTTTCAAAGGTGCCTGAGGGGACTTGGATGTACAGTACTCATTACTTTTAATGGGAATATGCTTTTAATGATGTTAAATACAGTAGCATTGTGCATCAGGAACTGCAGACTAAACCTTTTTCTGAACACCTTTGTATACAAATTCCCTAATTTAATTAGTATGCAAGTTACCTATCTCTAAAGCCAGCTATGTCCTCATGAGCATCTAGTATCAGGTCAAGACCACTCTTTGCATTTAAGTAGCTGCGACAAATTCTCTTTTTGATATGGATGCGGTTAGAGTCTCTGAAGTAAAATGAACATTATACTGAAGACGTTTTTAGAGTGGTTACGGACCTCCGAAATGTGCCGGCTTGTGATTTAAGGCTCTGAGTCAGCAGGAACAAAAGTATTTACTTGCCTCTTCAACTGTGGGTGGGTGGGTATAAATTGTGTGTATATATGGATTGGATGTGTGTGTGTGTGTGTGTGTGTGTGTGTGTGTGTGTGTGTGGATTGGGGGTGTACATGTTTATGGGTATAAGTGTATGTGTGTGTATGGGTATAAGTGCGTGTGTGTGTACATGTGTATGGGTATAAGTGTGTGTGCATGTGTGTGTGTACATGTGTATGGGTATAAGTGCGTGAGTGTGTATGTGTGTATGGGTATAAGTGTGTGTGGGTGTACATGTGTATGGGTAGAAGTGTGCGTGTGTGCGTGTGTATACACAAATGTCTGTAGTACGATGATGTTCCTGAAAGAAAATGTGACTACTTTGGCTGGCGCAAGCTAACAGTGTTGTTAAGGCTTAGATAAGCATAAAACCACGCGCGTGGGTCACATACGCCTGCTCTCCGCAAATAGAAAAAATATTTTTCCACTTCTTACCCCAAGAACTGAGTTCAAATTCACAACTTTAAGTCACTCCTTTATTTCTGTGATGGAACATAGAGGGAATTGTTGTGTGCAACTAGTGGGAAAGCTCATGGGACAAGGTAGAGAGGAATTGAAGTCTCTCTGAGTTTCAGCAAGCACACCAAGTAGTTGGTTCGTTATTTTGCATTAGTTTAAAGAGCAAAGTTTCCGGTAAATAAATCGCAGACACACATCCACATCTTTCCTTCAATTTATAAGCGCAGCATTCAGTGAATTACAAAATCGTTACTTTTAATTGTGTAACACCACTAGATTTCTGGATTGTTGCAATATGTGCACACCAGTGGTGTGGCCATTAATTTTCTGAATCAAATCCTGTGTGAGGAGCCAGATGGCTTGGAAGCATCTTGTCATCCCCATCATTACAAACACATCTAGCCAGAAAAAAAAGAAGATTGAATTGTGATTTCACAGATTTTGTCATTAGTTAATCTGGGTTAGAGAGGCTTCAAAGATTCCATCAGTTAATTCTCTCAGCACTTGTGGAAATTTCTGGCACGTTGTGCGAAAGCTGGTTTTAAATCCAAGCGGCAAATCTCTGCTTTAAATTCGTCATGTACTGTATGCGTCTCAATTTTAAAAACCTATTAAATGTACGTGTAAGCATAGCAGAGGCGTTCCCATTCTGTTAAACTTTAAATCAGACTAAGGCAGATAATTTCTCAAAATCTTTTAAATGGTTTTAGCTCTCAGGCTTCACATGTAAAATTCAGTGAATCTTTCTTGAGTTTGCACCTGGGTTTTTAATTGCAAATGTTTGCGAAGGTCCAGTGTTGTACAGTAAATGAATCAGGAAAGAAAAAGAAACGTGTTTTTTCTTTTTTGGCTAGACACAGTGCCACTTTCACCTTTTGCAAACAGACCTACTAAATAATTATCAGCTGCAATCTGTGAATTTCCCTCTTGTTATCAATTATTAAATATCATAAACCTTCTGTTTGGATAATCCTGGCACCACTTTAAGCGTTAACAGTAAATTTATTTTTAATTAAATCTGTGCATTGAGAATAAAACAAAGCTCTTCTGCATACTAAACAGAACACATATGCCATCTTTACTTACTATCAAAAGCCTCTGTAATAGTTATGGAAGTTGTAAAGGCCTTCAGTTCATTGTTTATGTCCCATTTGACTTAAAGTCAAACCATCTCAGAGAGACTGTCCATAATGGACTCTCATTTATTTAGCAGTGTTTCTTGAGAGGATTCTTGTATTCTCTCTATCTATCTATCTATCTATCTATCTATCTATCTATCTATCTATCTATCTATACTATAGATACTATAGATAGATAGATATAGAGAGAGAGATCTATATAGATAGATTTAATAGGTATATATCTATCTGATAGACATATCTCTGTATAGATATAGATTCCTTCTCATATAGTTTAGTACTTCTTTTGGTTCAGTATAGTTACAGTTGTCCAGGAAATAAGCATGCATTTAGCATGATGGATGCATTTCTAGAAGAAAAAAAAACCATTGATGTTTTTTCCCCACTTTGCTCTGAAAGTTCAACATATGTATCTAACTAAAGTTGCTTGTTTGGGAGTTTTTTTTATAGCTCTTGCTGGAGCTCCAGAAGTTATCTGAAAGTATTTTGCCCTTGCTATAGACTTTATTATAGTCTTTGCTATAGTATTTAGTCACTATAGTTTAATTTGGCTAGGGGAAGGGACAGTGCTTCACAGGTCCTACTCGGCTATTGAAAAAGTAGGCTTCAAGAAACTTTTTTGCACCAGTATGACATATGGTCCGATGGAAATTTGTTTTGCGTGTGTTTCAGTTAACCTTTTGCTAATAAGACCGGTATCTGACATCGCTGAGCACTTATTAACGGGAGAGGAAGCCTCCCAATAGTGCTGTGAATCTCATAATTTATTTTTTCAACTGATACTTCCAGCTCTGGATTCTGTGACATTAGCCCAAAGGGAAACACCGGTCCCTCAAATTACACTGTGCATCCATTGTCTTAACTGTCACAGCAATAACGCGTAAAGCTGTTTGCATAGCGTGCTAACTCTATCAGGGTCAGTTCCAGTCTGTGGCCGCTAAAAATGAAAAACATGCCCCAACCGGGACAAGAGCAGGGTCAACAGCTGGCAAAGGATATGGCAATCATTTATATAAATATGCTTTCTCAAGCCCGCAAAAACAAAAAACCCAAACCCAACAGCTGGGAAGGGTTGGAAGTAGCCCCAAGGCTGGTTAGTTCCCTTCCAGATGGGGAGGTTAGACTGGGGCTAGCCAGACTGCTCCACATAGACTTCCGATTCGCATTAGGAATAAAAAGAGTGGAGGGAAGGAAAAAGGAAGAAAAGCTACAAGCATGACTGCTCTGTTTTTCACCTAACTTAATCAAATAAGTGAGGAGTTTCCGAGACGGAAGGCTTGCATTTATTGGTATTCACGCTCCGTTTTGTGTGTTTATCACGGTGTCTGATACACTCCTTAACTGTTTCAGAGGGAAGCATCTATGTTGTGTGGAATAGTTTGTGTGTAATGTCATGGTCATTTGTAGACAGATTGGGGAAGCATGTGAAGATTTATGTTCCGTTTGCATCTTCTGCCCATTTCTGTAGAAGATACAGTGGAAGGGAAGATAATAATTACACTGTTGGCTTTGCCTCTTAATTTTGGCTGGCAGATATGGTTCATTTCAGGAATTTGCTTGACTTGTATAATATGCACTAATATCGCATCAGATCTGTTCCTGACCGAAGAAAGAATCCTGTTCCTATAAGATCATTTATGATTTACGATGCCAGTGTATCTTTAAAGCTTTAGGAAGTAAATGTGAAAAATAGATAAAGGGATAGCATTTCAATCTAATGGTAGGCTAATGTGCTATTTCAGTAATAAAAACTGAGCTGCTTCTACACAGACACAACAGCAATAGAAATGTTAGCGTGTCAATAGGTTGAGGCTACGGGCAGACAGATGCATGTAATTTTCATTGAATTGAAAACCATTTTTACTTTTTTTAGACATGCACAATACTGTGTAGTTTTATTTAACAGCCTATATGCTTTTATTCGAGGAGCATGTTCCTAACAATACAGTGAGAGTCCAGTTAGTGGACCAAACAAAAGAATTTCCAGGGGAACGAGGAAGTCTCATTCAGGGTTTTAAATACTTTATTTGTCCTTCAGCAAGAGCCCGTCCCTCTCTCCTTGCGCTGACTTCAGAGCGATTTGCGTGTGCAGGAAATATTCATCACCCTGCTTGACCAAGCTCTGTTGGGCTATGCAAATTTCCCAGCAGTGACATCACTAATATTTCCTTTAATCAGCGCTTGCAGCTACCTTCAACAAACTAAGGTTAGCATTTGCAAAGCAGTTTAAGGATGTAAGTATTTGAGTCTTGAAATCCAGGGGGAATTTGGAGGCTAGCTCCCCTTTCGGTTCTTTTAAAATCCTAACCTCTGCCTTCACTGAAATTGCAACCTCGTGAGATTTAGTCCTACGTTAGAAAATGTTGAAGTGGTGGACACCAGCCCTTTGTGTAAAATATTAAATCTATTGAAATGTTTTATTCGAAGTAAGAGAGAGACGGAGACAAACGCTACTTCACTTGGCATTGAAAGTTTTGGAGCAAAGGATTAGTGCTCTCTGTAATAGTTTGAGGGGACAGGTTTTAGTTTTGGTTTGCAAACAAAATATTGGAAACTTTTCTGGAGGTTTTTTCTATAGTTTAGACTTTTCTGAAAACTTTTCTTAAGAGTTTGAAAAAGCTGGTACGTTGTTTTGCATGAACTGCACTGATAAGTAACTGTTTTCACCTTTTTCTTTTTTTTTTTTTTACATTGCCCTCTTCTTTAGGTATAAGCAAATAATCTAGCGCACGCTAGCCTCTGCCCTGGCAGACAGCAGATATCACCAACACGATATGCTTAACTCGACCAGGCTGCGGTCCAGTATCTTTAATCTGATTCTTAAATTGGAGTGTCTCTACTGTCAGAGCAGTGTGGTGACATGGCAAGTAGAAGCTAATGCAATTATAAACCTTTAAAGATTGTTTCCTTAAAAGTTATTGCTATGCAGCTGGGTAGGCTGGAAACCCCTTTCATAATCAGTGATGACGTTTTGCAGTCATTAATTTGACATTCCAGTCCTGAAATACCCCTTTTATGACCCAAGTGAAGAATGATGTCAGTTGTTTGACAACGATGATGTCACTGCTCAGGCAATAAAGATGAAATCTTTCCCCATTGAAGTCGGTGAGACTTTGCTCTGGATTTAAAGAGGGACCGAGCCAGGATTTTGCTATGAGTGCTTTTTATCCCTTCTTCCTTCTGCTGCACAGTAAATAGATGTATTAAACAGCATATTTCTGCTTGCAGCTGTATTTTCCATGTACTGTACACTTTATTTTTTACAGAAAAAAATGATAAATATTTGATCAACTTCCTTCTATAAACTTTGATTTTTCTCCACCTAAAAAAATGTCCTGAAGAAACATTTAATTTTGAAAAGGCTTACAATTTCCCTAGCTCCATGCCTGCAAGTATTTAGCTAACAAAACTATACCGTGGTCATGTGGATTAAATTCTTGGTTTCAAAAGTATTCTTACACAGAGAGGGGGAAAAGGCTATCCTTCAAGATCTTTTAATAGTGCAGTCGCTGCACTATATATCAAGTCCAAATACAGCCTTAAGAGCAACATTTTGTTCCACCTTTTGAACCTACAATAAAACTATTTACAGTCAAAAGACAGGCAGTGGCTTAATTGTAACGTTCACGTAAACTCTGAAAGTTTATTGATGTATGTAATATTCATCTTTTATGCTAGATCTTATCTGTCTTCCTCTTTGAAAAGGCCAGTCAAATTAGGTAATTTAAAACTACCTGGAAAACATCCTTCCACCTTACTGTTAGGGCCTGAAGTCATAACCTCTTGACCCTAGAGGTTACATGTCTAGTGCTTTTTTATCCTTCTTGATTCCTCAGTATCTACCCACTTCCTCCACAACATTAGAGCCTTGTTATATAAGGAAATTGGAAACACCAACTGCCCTGTTTAGGGGCAGCAATCTCTTTGTGAGATAAGGCTTGTCCTCTACTTTGGAGTAAAGAGGAGTGCTGATTTTAAATAGCAATATTCAAGAGGAATCCGGAAGTACTCTGTCCAGGCCAGCTTGAAATGGATCCACTGAAGTCCTGAAGTCAGTTTGGAAGCTGTTGTGGTAGTTTCCTGGCATCCTTTTTTGCTATAAAATAATCAGTAGATGTTTATTTTTTTCATGAAAAAAAAAAAAAGCCCATTGCATGTTTTGTAGCTTGCTTAAGAAACGGCCTGCCATTGCCAAAATACATAAGAGAAATTCATAAGGGATTCACGACATGGTTAATTTTTTGCTGACCTCCACGTTTTGTATCGTTCTACTGCCGTCTCATGAAAGGGTTTCTTAAGTATGAGTGTAAAGAACAGAAATCGTTGGTTATTTCTGGAGACGGATACTGAAGCCAGGTTCCACCGGCCAGACCGCTAGTCCAGTGGAAATAATTCAGGAGTGTCGGGGAGAAGGAAAGGAGTAAGCCATTGCAAGGCCAAACACTGTCATCTGTTGCTGGTCTTGTGCCTTGACAAAGACGGTTATTAAGTTGTGCCAAGTGCCTGGAGTCCAGGTGCTGTAAAATTAGACTAACTAAAAGTGGAATGAACTACAGGGAATAGATGTACATTTTTGAAGCAAAAGGTTTCTTGTCTGGCAGGCTCAAAAACTCGAGAGCACGTACTTTGTGTGTATAGGTATTCAGCTGAAATACTAATGCAGACGCGAGGATATCCGCATTCGTGCATATATTACGTTTGCAAAAGAATATGGCAAATATAATTCTGTACTTTACTATTCGTCGTCTCCGAATCATGGCATGAATAACAATACCACCACGGTTATAAAGGGCACTATTAACCCTCCAAAGCCTTACAAGCGCTAAATTGAAACAAATATGCTGAAACGAAATGATGCGGATTTATTTGGTTTATAGAGTTTGGCAGTAAGACAGAGTAAGGTAAAAGAAGTAATGAAAAATATTTCAGCCACTGTTATGTAAAGTAGCCTGTTATGAAGCACTCGAGAATTAGAATTTAGGCTCTAAAAAGGACATGTTTAAATAACTTCAAATCCAGGATTAAAGTCCAATAAATTTATCTTTTAGGGCATGTGGCCGTATGTGAAAAACCAAGGATTTTTTTTCCCCTTTAATTGTAACAAATGGGTGCTCAAAACAGTGACTGATGATACCAAAGTCCAGATTTCTGGCCAAGGAAAATGGACAGTTGGGCAAAGTAGATAAGCTTCAGATTGTGTTGTGTTGTCTGTGAACTCCAGTGCTTGAGAAAGAAAGGCCTCTGCCTTTTAGCAATGAAGGTTTGTGTGAATTTGTGAAATGAAGCACATCCTTCTGATGTAAATTTTAATGCTGTTTTATTTCTGCTGATGTAAAATGTACACATTTCTCTCTAAGAGAGTAAGCCTATGCTAGAGCAAACATCTAATAATCTTAATTTAATTTAGAAAGGAGAAAATTAAAAATGAAATGGACTGAAGTGGAGAAGGATTGGATCTATCTTGCTTAACTTGTTCATTAAGTGCAGATCGGCATAAAAATACCAAATCACAAGAGTCGCTTAACATCTCATGTACAAAAGAAAATTGTAATAATTAAAAGGTAAACATGTTGCCCATTAATTAACATCATCATTCAAAAGTATTTTATAGTACATTAGAGGAATTGAGAGAAGTAAATTTCACTCTATGTAATGGGAATTCAAAGTATATTGTTGACTTAATCTCATTAATATTCTGAATGGCTCAGCAAGAACAATTCATCAGATGATATAGGAACTTGCACAGCAAAGGCCAAAGGAACGAGATTCACATTAAACTTTATATTAGCTGACATAGAGCAAGCTCCAGGTATTAAGGAAAAAATAAGTATTTGCAAAATGAAGAAATAATAGATTTCTAGGAAACTGAACAAATGGAAAGTTTTCTGTTTAGCACATGCAGGGTTGAGCAGTAGCCAAGTCCATGGTTTCATGATGTTGTTTGTGGTATTTTTCTTGTAATGTAAAAAAGAAAGTGGGAGACAAAGTAGTTAAACTTGTACCACTGTATTTTAATCATTCAAAATTATCATCAGTTTGGCATAATAAGGAAGGACATCACTGTGTTAGTACTGTTCAGATTCTCTCCTCTAGACCAAATTGTCTTTTATTCTAAGTTGCCTGCGTTCAACCTGGAAACGAGGAGATTCTGTTACAAGGATGGGTGGATGTCTTGTATATACTGGCCATCGTCATAAGTCCTATCCCTATCAGATGGTGGAGTGCCTGAGCAATTAATATATTGCCACACATAGGTTTTAAGTTTGAGGTCCATTCTGGCTAGGTCCAGTTAGTTTATTTTAGGTATTTGTCCTTAAGAACGTAGCAGCCTCAGCCGGTACATGTCAAAATGACTCTTCAATTTGAAGTGTTATCTGCAAGTTGGGCTGGATGTTCAGAGGGGTTGAGTATTTGCAATTCCCTTTGACTTCAGGATCCAATCCAGAGTCTTGGAACAAAAAACAAACGAACAAAAAAATTAAAGTTTTCAGTTTCTTTTCTGACAGCATTTTCAATAGTTTAGTTTTTTTTAATTACTTTTGTAGTTATTTTTTTTAATTTTTTTATTTCCAGTTTCTCTGCACTAAATTCTCTTTCACTAACTATTCTTATCGCTTGTTATAAAGTTCCATGTCACTTATTATATTGACCTTCTAGATTTGTTTGTGGAGTACGAAAAAGAAAGAGCAACTTGGCTTCATTTTGCATCGTTTCATTATCTCCTTCACTCACTGAGCCATTCAGTCTTGAGGCAAATAAGATTTACTTACATTTCTAAAGATCTGATAATGAATAAAGTTGGTTTAAAGCCTAGTAAAGTTGTTCCATGTTTTGTCAATTACCCATGCCAAATTCACAGTCTATCAGAAGATGGACTGTGCTGGATTTTTTTAATATCCCACATCATTTTTGACTGTTCCTTCATAGAATTAACATTGCGAACATCCATTTCCTTCCTTCTTTCCTCCCTCCCTTCCTCCCTCCCTCCCTCCCTCCCTGTCTCTTTTGGTGGCACATCTGGTTCTGAATGAACAAAACCAATAAAAAATAGTAGTTCACAGTTTAGCTCGTTTCTTTGAAAGAAACTTTACACAAATCTCTGCACAATCTAATAAGGTATAAAGTGGAATATATGACTCTTGCATTTGCTTGTATACCAAATTCATCTTTAAAAATCACCACTAAAATAATGATGATTGAGGCTCTGTGCTGGTTTATGTAATTTGTGGCATGGGACTGAGACCTATTTATATTTTTTATATATATATATAATTATATATTCTTATATATTACTGCAAAGTTCAGACACTTATCTGGGCTCTTAAGACCCTGAAACCTGTAGGGCTTAAGTACAAACAATCAAAAAGCCCATGGCTGAATAGATCCAATCTTTGCAGGTTAGTCTAAGCTCAGTAGATTGAACCAATAAGCAAGTGAACAGATATTTGCTTTTAATTCTGGAAATGCAGCCACATGCCTGTAGCGACCCAGGCTGGAAGCCAAGGGGTGCGCGAGCACGCCTGCCTGCTTGGCTGGAACAAGCAGCTTGGACCAGGGCTAGCCTGCCTACCCTGCAAGGGGAGGTTTGTAGGGGAGTTGCAAAGCATCCTGGGATGCTGGGAGACTGTGAATTAACTTGAATGTGGAGGGAATCTGGGAGAGAAGTTCAGTAAACTGATTGAATCTAAATCAGTTCAGTCTGATACTACATCCATCCAGGTTTATCTTAACCTGGTTTGGGTTATTTTGAAAGCAGTTTATACGCACTGAATTTCTGTTGTTACAGATTTGAACCGGTTTCCAGTCCCTTATGCCAGTTTGTGTAATTTCTGTCCCTAGGCTGGAAATGAGGATTTTGTGTGGACAAAATAGAGATGACTATTTCAGGCATCCAGAGTTTGGGTTCAGGAGCTTCTTCAGTTTGAACTTCTGCTGGCCATTCGGGGCCCAAAGGAAACCATTGTTGGTATTCAGGGAAAGAGTGGGTTTGGGGTTTTTTTTTAAGCCAAATAATCTCCCTACCATATTGGTCCCTAGCATATACCATCCTTGTTTTCCTATTTCTGTTTTTTACGCCAGTCAAGCATAGCGTCTGTTCCAACTTTAGTGGAGTCGTTTCATACCGTTCCATTGATCCTATTTACATTTAAAATGAACGTTTAATAAATACATGCAGGTTCACATTTACTTTTGAAATGACTTCTTAAATCTGATAACCTGCTTGAATCTCTTCTCTCCCACTGCCCATAATGTTTATACGAAAAGGAGGAATGAAACCTTCATGGGATTAACGACTAGTATAGTCTACGCATCCCCAGTGAGTTATACTGCAATTATACTTGTCTTCAGACTCTCAGCTCTCCTTCAGTACGTGCCAAGATTTCCTCTCAGTTGCTGATTCTTCCCTTTCCCCAGAGTCGACTTGACTTTTGGTTGTTTTATTGCTGCCAGCCCACCTCCTTATTCTGGCACCTCTTACTGCTCCCTGTTGGCCCCACTACACATGTGGTACTGGCCAACCTTCTGCTGATTACAAGACGCCCGGTCAGACTTGGAGCTGCAGTGATACATAGTCCAACTCTGCAACTGGAGTTTCCAGAAAGCTGTAGGAGGGGAAGACTTCTTTGCTGCTACCCATTCCTATCTCCTCTTCTTGCAGAAGTTAACTCCCTATAAAGCAATCAATTCCTAAGTATTAATGCAACCACTTGCAAATGGCTTTGCTAAAGAGATGCTGAAAGTTATGACCACACTGATGAAAGCAAAATATAGGAGCCAATTTTGCAGGCTGGAATAGTTTGCCTTAAGTATGGCAGTACGATTCTCTCCTTTCACTCGCTCTGGTGTAACATCAGTGAAATTACTCTGGATTTCCACCAATGTGAGAGAAAGAACAGGCCCCACCTTACAGCGAGGCTCCATTTGTGAGACTGGTTTCTAACTTTCACTTTTAATTGAGATACAGAAATGACACGCTTAAATGTACGCACGCACATTTCTGTCCGCGTGAGTGTTGACTCTCCAAATTCTCCTAATAATAACATAAAGGTAAATTATGTGATCACAAATGAAACGCCATTGGAGAATGTAGGTGTGTCATTAGAGATCTCTAGAGAAAAGGGGATACTTTTAAAACACCACTAATAAATCAGGACTGAAATAACCAGGGTTATTAACATGGAAGGAACTTTTTTTAATATTGTGATCTTTCAGCATGTAGGCCATATTCCAGCGAAGCACTTGTGCACACGCTCAACTTTTAGCAAGTTTAGTAGTTGAAGACAAGTATGTGCTTAAATGCTTACTTCGGCCTTAATGCAGTGTGGAAGGGTCTCAATGCCGTGTGGAAGGCCACCTGCCAGGGGGACGTGATGGTATGTCTGATGGCTGCAATGGCCAGCTACATTATAAATGAGCGTGCTAACGTGTCATCTTGGAATCGGAGCTCGTGGCAGAGGTGATATCTTTTATCAGACCAACTAGAGTTTTGCAAAAAAAAAGTCCTTTGATTGCAAGCTTTCGGGCACAAGCATCCTTCTTCAGGCATAGGAGAAAAGATTGTAAAAGTGTCCTCTTGAAATGTTTTAAACGCTAACATTAACTAAAAGCATATCGTTATTTTAACGCGTGTGGCATGTCAATTTTGCCCCCTGTATTTTTACCCTTCAGTCCGTGCTGGGTTTCTTTATCTTTCTCTCTGCCCCTGAATTTAAATCCCCAGCTGAAACGTCAAACCTCGTTCCCCACGCCAGAGCATTAGTCGGTATCAATCGGTGAAGAAACCGTTCAGGAGATCTTTCTGATGCTCTCACATCGCGTTTGGCAAAACTGAACAAGGAGTTCATTATATAAAGCTCCTTGACTGACTAACGTAGGATCCAGGCAGACTTTGAAACCTGTTAGATTTTTTTTTTTTTTCCCTCTAACAGATTCTAGAAAAATAGATTTTCTGGAGAAATTAAAAATGGGACGTGTGGAAGAATAAATGAGACACAAAGCCATGTATGCATCCGCCCTTTCACAGCTGGGGCTTTGGCAGAGTGTCGTTCCTGCTGTTAAACACGGTGACCTTGCTGTCTATGATTTACTAACTGTTTTACAAACATTTCCTCACTCTGTGAGGTTTGATATGTTCTCCATCCTCAACAGCTCAACGGAGTCACTCAGCCACCGAGCCAAACCTGCCTTTGTTTACAGCTTTTCCGGAAATTTTCACAGAGGAAAAAAACTTTCTCTTCTTCCAATGTTTTATTTTTAAGTCAACACTTTCTTTAGTTTATTTGTGCAAAACAGCATTCGGGTACAAGGTACAGCACCGGGTCCAAATGGGAATTACTGCTTTCTAAAAATAAATTGGGGGTCATGTGAACCAGTGCAGAAAAATCTAAAGATACCAAATATTACAGGACCTTTACATTTGGTGGTTCTTTTTTCCATAATATTCCAGGCCTGGATTTTTCTAGCCTTTTCTTCCCACATCTGTTTCTATAATAGAATATAGCGTAAAATGATGGAACACAGGAAGGAGTCTTTTTATTTTTTAACAGAATTATCTGTGTTAAAAATAACTAAATCCTTTTTTTATCCAAATGTGTGTTCTTTCTTATGAAGCCTTTATTTAACAGGCCTCTTATGAAACATATCCAAAGAGGAAATTAATGTTCAAATAATATTGTATTCATTTTGCTAGGACGCAATTTAGGCACGCTATTAAATTGCTTGGAGTGCCTTAAAAGTCGCACCGATTTCGTTTTGAGTTTTGTGCATGCAGGGGATGAAAAATCAGGGCGGCAAGAGTCAAGAAATCAGATCGGTGTCAACAGTTAGATTTTTATATTGAGCAATTAAAAGCTTAGTGCAAATTTTGGCTAGAGCAGGAGAGAGATTTGTTGAGGGTGGTTGTCTTTGAGCAATACTAATTTTTTTTCTGAAACTTTCTACGAAGATGTATTTCCTTTAATTAACATGACTTTTAGGTGCAGCATGAATTTCTGGTCAGAGAGGGGAGAAACTCCCTTGGAATAACCAATCAAGCAACAATTAAGGGCATACATCCGGGATAATGGGCAGCCCAGGTGAATGCCATTACCATGGAGCTAATAGCTATTTTGGGGCCATTCCCCCGCCCCTCTCTCATTCCACTGTAGAATGAAAACGAGTCTCAAAGCCTTGCAGTGTCTTGCTAAACAGGATGATTGTTTTCTATCCAGCTGTTGCCAGGACCAAATTTCCACATTTTCAGTTCCTTTCAAGACCCCGGAGTTTGCTTACATACCCACATTGATGTGAAACCAGCTGAAACTTGAACTGGATTAAACAACACGATGTGTTTATTCACTAGCAGCCTCTTCCTGCAAACGTTCAAGTGTGCGAGTAATTTCAGTCCGTCACGAGAGGTAATCTCATTGAGCAAAATGGGACTTTTGCTTGAGCAAGCCTTCTTGGCGGGGTCAAAGTAAACAGGGCCCCGCACATTTGTATGAGTCGTAAAGTGTCTATCTGGTTTTTGTTGTTTTGTTTTATTTTGTTTTTTGGTTGGTTTTTTTAAATCCCACAAAACCGTTTTCTAGACCACGCCGCAATTCTGCTGTGGTCTGAGGGTAATATAAAAATAATGAAATATTTGTTTAAATGTAAGTCTGTAGCGAGTGTTTTAGAGTTGGTAACAACAGGCAAAGAGACAACCAAGTGTTTCGAGTGGAACTATTTCTTTGTGTTAGGAAAACAGGAAGCAACCCGTTATCACGTTCATATTTTGTATATCAGTGCTCCGTGCCTCAAAGTTCAAACCCAAAGCAGACCTTCCCTGGGTAGTTAGTCTTACCCCATGACATGCTAGTTTGGAATTAGCCTGGTGTAATTTTGACGTGCAGTTGCAACTCATATGAGAGAATGAAGTCCTGTTCCCCACTCCCAAACCCTTGACATAGCCCTGGTTGGAAAAGGTTAATACACCTGTAATGTTATAAAGGTCTGTATGCACTCCAGTGTCTGTTATACTAAGCATTTATACAATATATATTTACAGCACTGTATGCTGATCAATACCTTCTGTCAATGATTTCCTAGTCCAAATGTGCTTTCAAAGCCATTTGAATAATAAAAAAATAAGTGCCTTTACGCTTTCCATTTTACACTATTAAAGTAGGTTGGTGAAATAAAAGTTTAAATGACCTACTAAAATGTTCACATTGAAAATGTTCACAGGAGAAACAATAAAGGATATGGACATGGTACTTTTCTAGTAGAAGAGTCATGTTCCGGCACAGACTGTTCATACCCAATGAATATATGACATTTTTAATTCAATTAAATAACTGAATTATACTTCTAAAGCTTCCTTTTAAGTGTATTGAAGTTTTAGTGCTGTTAAAGGAAATAACCACCAACAAAAAGTATTCCCTTTCATTAAAAAAACACACTTATAACCACTGTAACACTGACAAGAATTTCTCTATCAAGATATCAAGTAACATATTTACTTAAATATAAGAAAGGGCTTTCCCCCCTTCCCCAGACACCACAGGGGGCAAAGCTCCTTGTCTTACATTTGCATACAAGGAAACCTCATTAAATACATTGTCTATCATTAATTTTCCCTGCTTCCTCCCTGTAGCAGTAAGATCTCAAAGCAAACCTCCAATAATTAGATTCTATACCTGGACAATTATTGTAATTTTTTTTTTTTAATTTCCATATATAGACTCTCATTATTGGGGGAGTCGTATATTCGGGGTAGTCTTATATTTGAGAAGATATGGTAGTTATGACAGCATCTTTGCAAAATTAAAACACTTTTTATTACAATTTATGGAAACTAGTTTTAAAATTAAACAATGATCTAAACGAGCTGAAGTCTTGAACTCCATGGTAAATACAAAATAGCTTACCCAGTTTTTATTCTGGGGCAAGCTATGTTGTGCAAATCGTGGGGTAAGAGCGTAGATGCAAACAGGTACTGTCATTGCCAGCACTCTCTCAATACGAGGATGACCGTCTTCCAGTAGACAGGGAAATCATCAGAGAGTCCAGAGATGAGTAAAAGGCCAATCCGAGATCCGCATGCTCGGCTGCATACATGGCATGCGGTACCAGGAGGAAGGAGCGGACCCTGGTGACGTTGGGTCGCCGCAATTTCCCTTTGTCTCTCTTGCTCATTCACCTGCATCGTGCTTGAACCGGGGACCGTGGAGTGGCCAGCACTGCAAGTTCACAATCTAGTTTCTCTCTCAGGAGCTTGCTTGTACGGCGAAAACGTTTCCCCTCTAGATAGACCAGTCACAAGTCACCTGAAAACAAGCAGCGCTGGTAGCTGAAGAGGGAGGAACTATGCCATAATACAAGTACTTTTGAAAGAGAGTAAAAAAAAAAAGGAAGAGTTTGCTTAAGTGCCCTGAACACATTTTGGCAATCAGGTGGTGCTTTGAGAGCTCTAGCAGCATCTGCCTTTGACCCCACAGAGACTTGTGAAGTTAAACTCCTGTGTTGTCAAATCTATTCCTTCATGCCGTTATTGCTAAAAGGGAGAGTGGAAAAGCAGCAGGTATTGATCCTCACCATTTTCACCAGCTGAAGAATGAGAGATTAAATGAATAATGGACCCTACCTTTTGCCCGAAAGTAGAATCCATTTTTTCATACGTACTGCAAGGTTGGCCTGCATCTCCCCCTGCCCCCCTTTTTTTTTTATCAGATGCTGATACAAAACCTTACCACGGTAGAAGCAGTTGGAACACTAAATTGCCCAGTTAAATATTCCGCCAAATTTCAGGAAGAAAGACTGCATTTTTTTCATTTTAGAACGTGCAGGTTTCCCCCGCTCATTTATCAGGAAGGACAGTATTTTATAAATTAATGTCACAAGCCAACTGGAATGATGTATTATGATACCTCTGTGCATACTTTAGAAACAATCACTGTCCCATAGCCCAAGCTAAAGGAAATGGTAAACAGTATCTTGATCCTACAAACAGTATCTTCATCCTGTAGGACAGTCAAGAATTGTGACAAGAGCTTTAGGTCTTGGTCCAATTTCCAGTGAAATGACTGGAAAACATGTGCTTGTCTTCAGTGCAGGGAGGATTGGGGTTTCTTAACACAGTGTCTTCAACCAGTATGGTATGTCACTCCAACGCTGGACTGTCAGAGCTCAGTACACATTTCATATCTGTCATTGGTACGTCTTACACAGGGCAGGAGAAGTCTTATTCACTATAAAATAAGAAGTATTAAATCATGCCAGTCTCCAAAGTTAAAAGTGATTGGAGTTTTTTTACTGGAAACGGGGACTGTTTCCAACGGCAGTGGATTGCGTCTTGGACTGCTTATTCAACAATGTATGGAAACATCTCCATCTTCAGAGGTTTTTCAGAGTAGGTTAGACCAACGTCTGGCAGGGATGGTTTAGTCAGGGATGATCCTAACTTAAACAGGAGATTGGACTAGATGATAGGGGTGTGTGAAGCGGGCCCTATTTGATTTGGATTTAGATTCGGCCCGAATCAGGGACAGCAATTCGATTCGTTGATTCGGATCACTGTCCCTGATTCGATTCGTTGATTCGGATCACTGTCCCTGATTCGATTCGTTGATTCGGATCGCTGCCTCTCTTTGGATTCGGCCAAAGATCCAGTGCTGATTCGGAGAATCAGTGATCGGACGTAGACACAGCTTTAAATGTTTTTTCTACGTACCTCGAGGTACCAGCGCGGCTCATGATCACTGTGATGCTGGGGCGGATGGAGTGTCCCGCAGGAGCATGGGGGTGCAGTGAACCTGGAAGTGGAGTGGAAGTACTTCTAGGTTCAGATTCGATTCAAAGAGATTAAACGGTCCTCTGATTCAATTCAGAGTTTCAGCCACCAAATCGGGCCAAATCTCTGCTGAATCAAATCGGGGACCGAAGCTTCACACAGCCCTGCTAGATGATTTCCTGAAGTCTCATCCAGCCCTGCTTTTCTCTGATTTTATGATCATGAGTATGCCATGCAGTTTCTCTCTCTGGTGGATATTCTTACTCATGCCTCTTATCCATTTTATAGAGAACATGTAACTATGTTATAGGTGCAGTTTTTTTCTTTCTTTGATCCTTTTAGGTTATTTATCTGATCTTATAGGGGAGATTGGCAGAAGTACCTGAAAGGGCTGAGGAGTCCCCTGCAGGTAGTCCTTTGTGCCTCTTTGCCATTTTTTGGCAAAAGCTTCTCCTGCCTAATTAGGTCTTTTGCTGTGCTTAGGTCTCCTTTCACTCGGCGAACCACATGGTTGTCTCATAGGGCTAGATTTTGCCCTTACTCTTTGGATTCTCTGGGCTCTAAAAAACTTTGCAAGGCTATTACTCTGTTGGGGATACATGATCTTAGTAACATTTAACTGCGGGAGGAGGGGGGGAATAGATGAGTTGTTGGATTTCTTGCTTTCTTGGCAAGAAGAAAGATATTATTACATTTTAACTTTTAGCGATCATTTTTTCTTTCCTTTCCTTGTTTTTCTTTTCTCCCCCCCCCCCCCCCCCCCGGCCCCTTGTCTTGCTTTGTTTCAGCTTCTGTGGTTGAAGCCATGGAGATAACACTTTCTAATTGATTCAGTGACATATTTAAGATCTTTTCTCAGGCTACTTTTAAAATATTCTTAAGTAATTTGGAGGCTGTGACTTCATGCCAGGAAAAACAGAACTATCATACCGGCATAAGGGCATGCACTTTGCCAGCGCCCTTAGGGAAAATGCCTTGATTCTATCTTGGTTTAAATCCATGGTTCCACTTTCTAGTGTTATTAATCATCCCAGATAATGAAGAAAGAAACACAAACTACTAGTTTTAGAATCATACGAGTGTTTTCACTTGCAATGGAAAGTTTTCTTTTTTTTTTCTTCTCTCTTTCTGCTTTGCTAGATTCATGCCCTGTCACTCCTGCAGCTAAAAACTTGCCTCTGTGATGCAACAAGATTGATGGAGAAACTGTAATGTGTTTAGTCTTGTTTTGGGGGCATGCAAGAAGTCATTTGTGATATTCCATCTTCCAAAATAAGTTACATGTCCACAAATCAAGAAAACAGGTACGGGTCCTGACTGTAGACATCTCTTGGAGGCAGCTCCGGATTAATCCCATGCCAGAAAAGGGGGAAAAGGTTATATTTATCCATCTCTTCCTGTTGGAAACACAGCAACCCCTGAAGCAGCTAGATGCAGACTGTAGTCGGCTCAGCAACGCTCTCAGCATGCTTGTGGTTCAAGTATATGATATAAGTAGTGTAGAGTGGTTTTGTTGCTATGGGAAAAGTGCTAAAAAAGGCCGTCTCTCTTGTAGAGCTCAGATCCTTGGGTATTTAATGTACAATTTCTGCTAAGGACACTCAGAATTATACCTCTGATACTAAATTGCTTAAATGTTGAAACATATGGTCTTGTGTTCTGTTCGCTAGGAAACAACTGTCTGTTTGCAAGCTGCCAAATTCAAAGACACTCTCGCTGTGTAAAAAAGAGGACCTGAAGTAGCTCAGCAGACATATTTGCAAGGTTTTCAGGAGAAAGAAAGGATACGTGAACGTACAGAAAAATACTGATTAACCCAATGTTACATATCAATAACAGATAATTGAATGTTAACAGCTGAAAAGATTTTCAATCACAAACGAGCCATCTTCATCGTCTTGATTTCTTCTGTGGGCCAGGTTCACGTAGCTGTCCTTTTATTGTGTTCTCTGTTACAGTAATCATTTTAATAAAATGCAATTATCTGCGTAATTAATTTCCTTGACTGCTCTGCTGTGTCCTCCTTTTACCGAGGCCAAAATGTCAAAGATCAAGTAGACTGGGGAAATAAAAAAAATCACGTTGGGGAGGGATATAAAAAAAATACTTGGAATTTCAATGCATTGGCTTCTATTTATCTCAAATGTCAAGGGCAGTGTAAAATGTATTTTTAAAATGTGTTTTTGTATGGTTTGAGCCCATTCTTGGCGTACTTGTGAATCTAGAGGGGCCATTGTTCTTTGAGAGAGTTTGAGGGGGTTTCTTTGTACAAAGTGACAAAAAGAAGACTTAGAGGACTGGGCTGCCATTGTTCCTGTGCGGTGCTGTAAAATTTGATTTGAAATTAGGACCTCGGGGCAGGCTCTTCAATAGCCAGTTTTTATTTTCTGCCAGCATTTTAATCACTCTTGGGCTTAAAGTGGATGACCAACATAATGCCTCTATGTTTAATAGAACAGCTCATATCTTGAAGGCCAGTTAACTGAATTCAGGGATCTGTCATCTGCCCAACATTAGTCTTTTCTGTTTCCTGTCTATTTATGAAGATAGCTCTCCATTCCAGCCAGCTTTCAAAGCAGAACAACTTTTTTTTTTCTCCCCACCCACCCCTCTGAATTTCTTCATTGTAGCAACATCTCTTTTAACCATCTTTTAAGGAAGCCGGGTAGCAACACTGCCTTGCAAACACGGTTCAAATCTTAGCACGGGTAATAGCCAGGTAAGACAGCTGGATGGGGCAGGAGCAAGGGAGAGTCACCTTTCACAGAGGCATGGGATGAGGGGAAGAGAAAACAGATCAGTTGGGCCAGGCCTCGCACTCTCCATCTGGATTAACCTTGTGAGGACGTGTGAGGAGGAAAACAAATGAAAAATTGGGGATCATCGATAAACAAATGAGGTCTTCAAGAACTGACAGCTGTCGCGTGTCTGGCGTGGAAGGGGCTATGTGGGCAATGATACACTTCTGGAGTAGTTTGTTAAAATCAGATGTCATCGTTTCCAGGTTTTCAGCTCTGTTGAGGTGCTTGGATAATGCAAGCAAGATGAGCTCGTCCATATTGCTATAGGTAATCCATGCTGCTATAGGTGATAAGATAACAAGCTTAGGGAAGGGCTCAGACTCTGTCAGCAGCTGGGCTATCAGCAAAAGCAGGCAGGTCGTCCTTGATTTATCTTTCCTCTCTCCTGTCCCATTTCATGGCTCAGTCTGTAACGTCTCCCTCGGACGTGGTAAGTGGTACCTCACCTGGACTCCTGGCAGCCCCGGGCAAACTTTTAGCGTCGGGCCCCCTCTTCTCCAGAGATAATGATAATAATAATCGGGGGGAAAAGGACCATTTTCGGGCCCCCTTTTTTGTCTGGGCCCTGGGCAGCCACCTGGTTCACCCATGCCTGTGTCCGGCTCTGGTTGTAAGAATGGCTGGGTATTTTTCAGTCACCTGCGGGCCTACAGGGCAGGAATTTTCTGATGGAAACCGGGCTGCTTTGCGCAGTGTGATCGCACTATGAGCTGACAGCTGGAAGTAGCAGCACAATGCAAACTGCACTTAGAAATAAAATCCTTTAACTTAATGTGCTTTCTACTCCTGGCTGCGAAGCCCTGAAGACTGGAATCCATGTTTGGTTCGCCCCCTCCTCCCCGCCCTTGGTTCCATCTCTGCTGCCCATTGGTCTCTGCTGAGACTACTAACGAAGGTACCAATTACGACGGTGGTATTTATGATTAGGAACTGGACTTAGACCACCAAGCGATTTCATGTAAACCACTAAATAGTCACCAGATGGTAATAACTTCTGATTCAATCTGAACTGGTCTAAGTTCAAACCCATGGCTTATAGTAGAGGTGAAATGCTTTGCATCCTATTATCAATTTTGTATTGCTGTACATTATAATGAAGTCTTAACAAGCTCAAAATTACAATTTTTTAATTTGTCAAAAATGAAAGAGTTTTCCAGTACACAAGATCTTGCTAACGTGCTCAAGCCATGACATGCCTCCATTTTGATTATTTGTTATTTAATCAGCAGCATCTAGTTTCTGCATAACGCTTTTCCGTGGACAGATGCAGAATGAAAGTGGCTAAGCAGAGCTGGAGCACAAAGAGAGGTTAACATATTCAACATCTGATAGCGTGGCTTTTTATTCACTTTCAAATGTAGCTGTGTGGGTGTCTACACAATGTGGGAAACTCTTTTCATTGAAGAATCTGAATATTTTGTAAGGAAGTGAATAGTTACAAATAATCTCTTCTGTAATACCGAAATAAAGAACAAATGCTCTATTCTCAGAAAATACTGAA
Source organism: Alligator mississippiensis (assembly GCF_030867095.1). NCBI lineage: Eukaryota > Metazoa > Chordata > Crocodylia > Alligatoridae > Alligator > Alligator mississippiensis. The sequence continues at coordinate 4,302,803 of NC_081837.1, read as the reverse complement.
GCATGATTGTCTTCAATCATTATACAGGACTCTATAGAAAAAAATATTCCAAACTTGACAGATTCATATCCTAATCTTTTGCTCCTTCGTCAGGGGCTGTGTAGTTTGGGCAGCAGACCTCAATTAAAGCAAAGCCAGTCGAAGGACTAGATCTGTTCTTTCAGTGTGCAAAGTTAAATGCGTCTTAAAATAGGAATAAATCTTTGAAAATAAATACGATAAAAAAATAATCCGTTTAAAAAGAAGGTCTAAAAAGGCGTACATTGGAGAGGCGGGAGGAAAAAATTTGATCCGTTCATTTTTTAAAATGTAAGAGATTTAATTTGATGTCTGGGGTTAGTTATGCCATCTTCATGGATGTAATTTAAGTCTCCTATAAGTAAAATCAGTGCAACCATTATAGGGATGTTCATATTTCTCATGGTGGGAAAGGTAAGCTAACTTTGAATTTTCTAGGACAAAATTCAGCATGTATGTAAAGGTGCCACGGTTCAACAGCAGGAAGGACCTGGGGAAACCCGCAGAAAGGGTCCTTGAAATAATAATTAATGCAGTTTTTGGATGTCATGTTGTATAGAGAAATGGAAAGTTCCTTTTTTTTTTCTTTGTACAGACCCATTCTCCTCCATTTTCCTTTCCCTACAACTGCTTTCCTTAGTGGATACCAGGAAAAGTGTCTTGGAAAACCGGAGTCCCCATACCCGTTATCCGTTGTTTGGTTTTTCTTTTGACTGCCCCTGGGGATAGATTGGTCCGTCACGGCCTCAGAGACGCAACTGAGCATTTCTGCATATGCCTCTAAGAGAATTTGGGAGTTAAACATATTTCCCATGAACATAAAAAAGCAGACTATTCCAGTGCAGTTATAAGGGTGACATCCCGCCACCCAAGACTTGCAGTGGAGCACGTATGGTTGTGTGAGGAAGACTGCTACACCCCTGTGTGCTGCGGGTAGGGCTCCTGGGGATATGTAGGGCTCTTGGGAAGGCCCCCATTTATGAACGAGACATACAAAGATAACATTTAAAGCAAGAAAGAAGGCTCTCCACGGCAAGCCTGAAGAGATGAGCACGACCCCTAAGTAAACCTGATTAACTTTACACATCTCCTGGTATAGTCTTTTCTAATCCACTCCAGCGCTTGATTTAATTTTCCTTTTATGTAAACTCAGAGATCTAGCTTCGCCAGAATGATTTCAAGGATTCATTGCTTGCTTTATCCCTCCAGGGCTTTCTAACCAAACACTTAAATCTGTTGAGGTGGGGGAAATATTTAAGAAGTCGCTGACATTAAGACCTGGAACAAGTGTCATGAAAACTTGGCTCAGATAGTAGAGAATAGAGTCGCACTAGGACAATTTTAATCAAAAAAATATGAGCAAGAGTGCAGCGTGTTAGATGTCATTTTTTTTATCTTGTGCAAGGGCAGCACTCCTGGTCGTTCCAGGCTGTAAATGAATCGAGTACATTGTCGATGCTAGGACGTCTACAGGATTACGCTTAAATCACCCGGATGAAAATACATTAGTGGGATTCACAGAGGTGAGTTTTTGGCCTGTTGGACTATGGAGCGTATATTTAAACACAGTCACTGGATATTTAAATATATGCTTGTTGACCAGTAGGTAGTGTCCAAAGAGGAATGGTGCCGCGAAGCTCATTAGCCAACAAAACGACGTGATTAGTCGTACAGTTATTTCAGAGAGGCTTTCCAGTGAATAGCATCCATGCTTGCTCTAAATCTCTCTTGCGTGTTGACAGGAGTATATCTTGTGCAACAGCCGCACGGGCTGGTTTTTGCCTTTTAACGAGTTTAAAAACCAGTCGCAATTGTCTTCACATTGCACAAGGAATGCACTGGATAGAGCATTTTAATGACCGTTTTCAACTTGTTTTCTTATCAAGGAAGGAGTTCTAGCTTTTTCCCTAGTATTAGATCTATGATATCAGAGCACTTTATTGAATATTTTATTGACCGTCTGCTTGCCCTATGCTAACCTGCCTGACATCCGAAGTTTCTCTCTCTCTGGAGATGCAATGTCAGTTCCCATTAAGCAGCAGAGCGTGAATTTTCCCTTCATATTTCCTGTGAATAAACTTCATCCCAGCAGGCAGACGCTGCAGCCCCAGTGCATCATGGGGGCATCCAGATTCTGAGCGCGGGGCAAGGCCTATGAATGGATTTAAGGTGGTACAGACAAGTGTTTGCTTTCCAGCAGAAGTATTTCCCCTTTGGGGCTTGCATCAGCATTTTGTATAATGGTGCTTTACACAAATGGAAAGGTATTGAAGAGGAAAATTTCTTCCCCTGGCAAGTTAATTACTTGCCTTGTCATGGAACAAAAGCTTGAAGCACAAACTAAGAGGAAACTATATCTTTTGCTTAAAACGGGCAGCTTGTTTAACAACATGGGTTTGATTTGCAGAGCAGTGCCTTATGAATGTATTTGAAATAACCCTTATCGGTTTCTGGAAAGTAGACATCTCATTCATTAGCAATGGCGTAACATTGATATTTCGTTTTTAGTTTCCGTACGCCTTTCCTTCGTATCTAAAGTTTACCTTCTAAATTGCCTTCTTTGTCTGAAAGAGCAGATTACCAGAATAATTGCTCAGCCTCCGCGTGGTTTTATGATCATATAAACACCATGCTTACCAACTCTGTTGTTGTTGGCTGCTACCTCTGAAAACTATTTATGCCGTGAACCATTTCTGACTCCCATTCAGTCATATGCCCATATGTTTGCTGGACTACATGACATTTGCAAAGTAAGATTATTACGAGGTAGGTATAAATCCTGCATAATTGGAGAGAATGTTGACAATTTCATTAATTATGGTTCTCAATATATAATGTTTTCTTGGCAAACTCGTTTTTGAGTCTCCTAGCAAGCATTCCTGGGAGAGGAAAGAGGTTTATTCATAAACCGTAAAATATTTCTGCCCAATGTAACTCTTTCCCTTGGTGTTCTTTTAAAACGCTACCTTTTGAACAAACTTTCTCTAATTAGAAAGCATGTTTTTCTTTGGGAAGGAAAAATTAAGAGCGGACTCCCAAAGGGAAGCTTTTGAATAATAACGTTTGCTTGAGGTGTGCTAAGGTTGTAAAGCTCTCAAGAGCGAACGCAAATTTTGGTGGAAATCGAAGACTGCTCATGAAACGTATATTTACTGTTGTGGATCTGACTAATTAGACGTAGTTGGTTCGTATCTTGTTGCCGTCGCGACGCCGTAGGGCAAACCTGCATGAACAGCCGAGTGTCCATAACACAAAGTTGAATAAGAAAGGAAAGAAATGGATGGTTATTGTTGTGGCTGTGCACAGCTGGAGAAGGAGTGGGCAGATAGGCCAGTGCTTGCAAGAGCTTTGCTTTTTATCCAGAAATTGTTTTTTTACGGACTTGGGATCAAGAGGCAGACTTGCCTGATGTGACTTGGTTGTCAATGATTGCGGAGCTCCCCTCACCATTTCCTTGCCCACAAAGCAAAATACTTTGTATTGCAGAAGTGTCGAACTATCCTGGAACGGTGAGCTCTTGGTAGATTTTATTGCCTTGTGAAAATCACGCATGCCTTAGTGTTAGCACAGCTATTATTTTCTGCTGCTAATTGGTAGTAATTATTGACTGTCTGGATGGTTACAGATATCTGATCCTGTAAAGAGTTGCTCCCATCTTAAACATGCAATCTTATTGCTTACTCCAGGGGCGGGCAATTATTTCAGGCGGAGGGCCGCTTACTGAGTTTTTTCAAGTCATCGAGGGCTGCATGACAGGCAGCCAGGGGCAGATAAATGTTATTTTTCTAAATTTTTTAGAGGCCCCACGGGCCGGATAGAATGGCCTGACGGGCCGCATCTGGCCCGCGGGCTGCATTTTACCCGCCCCGGCTTACTTTCTCGTTGCATGTTGTCATCCTATAAAAGCAGGGAAGAGTATGTAAATAAAATCAGGTGTTTAACTTAAGACCTCAAGGAACCCGAATGAATAAGCCCACTGTCGCATCTTGATTTCTCTGTCCTAACATCGAATTGTTTTACTTTTCTATCAGACATGAAGGAATTGGGGGTGGAGAAGACTGAAGGTCAAATTTTCCAACATCTTGAGGTACCTAAAGGCAGCTACCAGAATTGTCAAATGCTGAAGCAGGTTCCTTGCATGACTCTCATTGATTTCACGTGTCTTAATTGCCTGCCAAAGTGATACAGTTCAGTGGCACTGAAATAATGCGGCTGCCGCCAATTCCCTGAAGCAGGATTGAAGAGTATAGTCTCATGTAGATCTCTTTGCACATCAAGGTGGAAATATACCCCTCGGACCTCTTCACCCTGAAGGCACAGTGAATGGTGAGACTGGTCGTTGGCTTTTAAAATTTCATAAGAATTCATCTTTTCTGGATCAGCAGTTCATAAAGAAATTACTGTCCTAGCCAGACGTTATTTCTATTCCTGGTTTTCCAAGCTCTGTTTCCACTCCTCTCACAAGTGACTCTGAACCAATGGAGCAGACCACAGGGCAAGGTGGAATGTATATGTTTTCTCCAAAGCCAATTTCCAAACACCCAGTTGCAGAATGTCTTATTTGGTACTATGCCTTCCAAATTTGAGGTCTGAGTTGCACAAATGAACTGGTGGCCTATGCATATGTAGGGTGAATATGAGAAAAGCCAAGTTATTATGTGCAATACAATTAGGGAAAATTCAATTTATTGTGGGAAATGTATAGCAGGAGTTGGCTTGATCTTGCAGACCCTACTGTTTTCTCCGCATGAAGATTACGGGTCTGGCCAACATAAGTTATGGTGACTGTGGGTGAAAAGTAATATGTTTTCAGCAGAAATCTTCACCTCCTGGTGGACTTATATCACCATTTGGAATAGATTTTTGAGCATGCAGGGGCCGCTTGCAGATTTTGAGCATACCTGGAATCGCAGGCTTCAAGAAGGATGGCATATGAAAAAATGGACCAATAACCTGGTCGTCTACTCCAAATGCTGCCATTCAGGTAACAGTGTAGATTTCTTTTTTGCCGCCTAGTCAGATCTCTTCGTCGATGCAATGGCTGCACAATATGGCATTGATCTAGGAACCTCCCTCTCTTTATAGCAGTCCTGGTAGACAGTTTCTAAGAAACCAAGGTATTGTTGATTACTTAGCATCTACTTCTAGTGCACAGTATTTTTGTCGTGGTTCCTATGCAAGTGACCGAGCTGGTCGAGCCAAACTGTTTTTCATTAAAGGGTGTATGCTTTTAAAACGCACTCCCCCAGAGGTGAGTCAGTTCATGTTCTCATGACATTATAACCAAAGCTGTACATTCATAGTTGAACACTTACTCATTGCTACTGTGTTGTAAATAATTGCACCTCGGTCCGGTTTCTGCAGCCGTTGCTCGCTGTGTTCATGAATGGAGAGGAATGGAATTGAGTGAGTCAGACTCGGCCTGCCGTGCTCACTTCGTGTTTTGTGAGTAGCCCTTGCTTTGCAAGGAGGGCTTTTTTCAAAGTGAAGTTACTCAGCTTGAGTGGTAATGGCAGATTTTTCTAGCCAGCTGGAACTACATTTGCATCCATTGTATAACAACTGGTCATCATGCGGGGGCTACTGAGTCAGCCTTTCGTAACAGTGCAGGAAAAAAATTGAGATGAAAACACTTAAATAGATGGACTTTAAAATGGTTTGAAGTTTTGCATATACATAACAGTGCAGAGATTTATTCTCTGATTGGATACGAATGTGTGCATGCCAACAAGTACGAAGATGGGAAGGAGATGATGGGCATTTCAATAATGGACTTCCCTGCAAAAGTGCTCTTACACTATCTTGGCTTCAGAGTGTAAATGAACTGAAAGGTTAAAAAAAAATTGGAAAAGATTGTAGATCAAAGGCCACGTCTCTGTGATGGCTAGTGGCTGTTCTCTGTTTGCCCACATCTGTAGTTTGTAGCAGCTCGGGGAGTTTATGAAATTTTGATGTAGAAATTAGGTTGTTGCTCATCTTGTACCTTCTTGCTCATAGTATTGACAGTACCACTGAACTGCTTGAGGCAGATAGCATCTCAGTGATCACTGTGCTATTTCAGCTCTCCACTGCTGACAACATCAGAAGTGTTTTAACAGGGTTTTAATGGGCAGCCTCGGTAGCTCCTTAGAGGGTTGCAAATAGCTGCTGTGAAAAACCTTTTCTGCCGCTCTGAGCTGACGTGCCCTCCTTTTCTCTTCCAGCTGCTGCTTGTTTATATGGCTGCAGCGCTGGTGACAAACACTTCTTATTCGGGCCGGGCACCATTCGACTGTGCAACCCAGTGAAGTCTCTGCCTCCTAAGAGTCAGCTCTGCAGAATAAAGATATAGTTATTGGGGAAACCAGCAGCAGGAAATAAGAGCTCAGGGGTGTATTCAAGAACCTCTCATTCTCGTCATTCACCTGTTTGCAGAGAAATTATGTGCATTGTTCTGATCCATCGGCAGTCTGGAGGGCTGCCTTTTACATCTATTGATCACACGAGTGTATTTCCAGCAATACTTTAAAGCAGTGCTTAACTGGTCTGCATGCAGATTGATGGCGACTGTCTCCAGAAAACAAAAATTATAAAATCTAGTACTGTTCAAGACAGATAATAGTTGGTAGGGACCACTGTAATTCGGGCTTCAAGGGATTTCAGGGGAAAGCCCAAAATTTAGCATTTTCCCACAAAGCCCCAGAAAACTGATTTGGCCAGAAATGGCCTGAAACTGGGTGGGGGAGAGGGAGGGCAGGATAAAAAGTTTAAAAAAAAACAACGAAAAAACTTACCTGAAGCACGGAGAAGAAAGGCAGCAAAGCCCTGGAGACACTGGAAGCCCCACAAGTTTCCAAGGGCAGCCTAGGACAGGCAAGGCTCAGCCAATCAGGTTGTTCAATTCCCTACTTTGGCGGGTAGTTTAAAAGCCCCGCCCAGAGCGCAGCAGGTAAGTACTCCCTGCCCTAGGAGCTGCGGGCATAGGCATGCCAGGTGCCTGCCCTCACAGCCAGGCATGTTTAATAAGTTGTTTAATAAGTGATGAGCTTTACTTTCCTAAAACAGCTGAAGAACATCCTGTGTGCTGCTGTTCGGTGATAATCAGCCCCATGGCAGACTCCCTCAGCCAATCAGAGGCGGGGGAGAGCCCATCCTGAAACATGCCTGACATTGGCTTCGGTGAGCCTGCAAGGAGCCCACCTTCCTCCCCGCCGACCCTGAATTACAGTGGTCCCGACTAATTGGACAGCACCGGTTTCAGTGGACTGAATGCCCTGCTTGGCTCATGATGCTATGAACATTGCTGCCCCTGGAGTATGCATAAGCCATCTTCTTCCGGTTAGGTTTAGTATAACTGTATTGTGTGTCCAATCACACTTACGCTGAGCAATCTCAACCTAGAAAAAAAAATCAGTGTATAACAGCCACGGGGCCTAGAACTGGAAACCCAGATTGTAGAAACCCATGCAATCCAAGCTCACTGTATCTACTGACATGGAGCCTTAATTTAAAAAGTACCGGTCTTTCTTCTTGGTTTGCCTCCACAATGTGCTAGTTTCTGCAACTGCTTTAGAACTATTATTTCAGTTTGCATTTTGGATGGAAAATGTACCGTGAGAGATTCCTCCCACCTCCCAAATGGTGGAGCATCTCTATCCTGAGCAATGAAAATATACCTAAAATGTAATGGTATGAAATAGTATTTGTCACAAGTAGAAGTGTGTGTGTGGGAGGGGTAGGGGAGGTCATCTATAGTGAAATTTAAAGTTTTCCTGCACCACATGAAAAAGTTTAATTTCTTAACGGATTTAACTCCCTTCGTTCCATGTGCAAACTAAAGAGTTAAGGTGCTGGAATCATGTACCTACAGGGACGGTGTAATTATGTGATGTAAGGAATAAGGTAGTGGACAAGTGAAAGGAGATAGGCCTGCAAAAAGGGAAAGCAGGCTTGAAAAGAGATGCAGGACTGCCAGGTCTCTGGATGTAAAAAAACAAACAACCCCCCCCCAAAAAACCCAGATTGTCTAAAATCTGCAATAAAATGTGAAAAATTGGTCCATTTACTGAATGTTTAAAAAAAGCCAATCAGCAATATAACTCCACCTTTATTGTCACATTTCAATTAGATGGGCAATGTGAATCATGAACTAGTCCTGTGGCGTGGTGTAAGTGTGTGTGTGTGTGTGATTCAGGTAGGGGTTTACAGATGATTATGGGATGGGATAAAGTGCCCTGGAGCTCACAAATATCCTAAGTGCCTAGAAATTCTCCTGACTGCCTGGGGTCTAAAACTGTGAGTGAAGAGTGTAAGAGCTGAATCGTATGTCTAGCAAAAGTTGCGAGTAAAATTTAAAGGTCATTTTAACTCCTGAAGATTAACTACCCTTCTCAACTGTATTCTCTACTGACTCTGCTTACAGCGGATCTGTTCCAGAAATGAAATACTTAAACACCAGTGTATTATAGAAACTACTTCTGCTTAATTCCTGTTATTTCAGTTTGTAATGCACTAGTTTTTGCCGTCTTCTATTAGTTCCAAAAAAAGTTGTTCAAACCATCAAATCCACAGGTTAAGAGGGGGAAAAAAATCCCTTCTTTGTGGATTTTTTTCCTTTAGACAAGTGGCGGAGCTGTTCAGGGAGTGAATTAGCTCTGAATTCCAAACTTCTTTCCACCTCTGAGCTTTGAGTCTCTTATTGTCGGCTGCTTCTCCAATTTTAATTAATTTAATCATTCATTCATAGATCTATTTCTCTATGTAGTGGTTTTGCACATAATCAACTTGCTACTTTGAGGGATTCTCTTTCAATTATATTTAGCAAATAAGAACAAGGTGAAACTTTCAACATAGCGGGCTTCCCCCGACTATGTTCTAGTCTCAGTTTGGTTTTGTTGAAGAAATTTGTGGCCAGTCTTGCTGGCACATCACTGAGTAAAATGATCATTATGAATTTAAAATGTTTTAAGAGAACGACCAGGATATGGTTGCGGATAGTAAACTACTTGGAGTTGTAGCATATTGGGGGAACATTCAGTTAAATTCCGTAAATCACAGTCAAAACCTAAGATACAAACAATGTCGTCTGAGAACCCTTGGTCTAAAATTACTGAACTTCCTTTATTTGTTCATTGGTGCATTTCAAGTGGGAGGATCTTATACTCACTTATAGATTGATGTGTGAAATTTTCTGCCATAAAAAAAAAATGCAAGTTTATTCATCTAATGCACTTATCCTATAAGAGAGGAACAACAAGCCTGTTTAGAAGACATCAAGGTGCCTCAGGCACCGACCCCAAGGCCCTGGATGTAGTTTGTGAAATGTTATAGCTTTCTGTGCTTTGCGTGAATGTTTGACATCCTTCCACAAGTTCTCATTTGGAGCAATGGCACTTATCTGATCCAGTGAAACCAGTAAAGTAGTTGAGAGTCTTTTCCAGGGTTGGGCAAAATGGCGGATCCATCCACTGGCCGGACTCCATTTCCCAGCAACCCCTGCCCACGTGGCTGGGGCTGGTTTTCATGGAGACCCCAGCAGCCACGCTGTGATAGCACAAGGCCGGGGTTTCCGTGGAGACCGGCCCCAGCAGCACTGGCAGGGCGTGGAGCTGCTCCAGAGATCCCAACCTGGCTCTGGGGCAGCTCCCCGCCTTGTAGCATGCCCTGCCAGCGTGGGTGGTGCTAGGGGGGAGCCTAGGGCGGGGGCTATAGCCACCCCCCCAGTGGCGCCACCACCACCACTCCTGTCCTGTACAGGAGGCGGCAGCTGAGCCTGCCCCGCTCCCACCCACAGTACAGCCCCCCCTCCGCCCCCCACCCAGAAGAGGCTGGCACCACTGCTGCCTGCCAGCGCTTCTGGGGCTGCACTATCACAGCACGGCTGCTGGGGTCTCCAAGGAAACCAGCCCCAGCCGTGCAGGAAGGGGCTTTTGGGAAACGGAGTCCACTGCTGGCCAGATCTAGCCCGCGGGCCAGACTTTACCCGCCCCCTGGTCTCTTCACCGGCACTGGTGGACTTTGGACCGCTCCCGCAGTTCGAGACTTTCCTGTTTTCTATTCAGGTCTTTTCTGCTGTCTTGCTTGGAGGTTGTACCTTTCCGGAAGGTGTCGGAGATGATGTTGTGGCGTGCTAGTTTCTGTTGTGTTTTGATCTCGAGGAAGGGGAGGAGAGGCGTCGCGTGTTGTTGGAGGTTTGCTGTTATGCACGCTGTTTGTCACCTCGGTTGGTTCAGTTGGTGCTTTGAAGTTACTCTTGCATTAGTATTGTGCCTCAGGCTAAATTGCTTAGTGCTTCACTGTCCATGTTATTTCCCTTGCTTTTATGTTCCCTTCTATTTTATAGTTTTATTCTGCCAATTTTGCTATGATTGTACCCACACAAAATCACTTCGGGTTTTATCTTGCAACCTGCAGCATTTGGGAAGCCATTTGTGCGAATAAGGTTGGTGGACTTCACCTTATTATTAGTGAGTTTACTACTTACAAATTAATAATCATCTTAATCTTGACTGAAATCAAGTTTCTTCTTGGAAGGTCAAAAATTAACTAGTCAGTGGAGCTACATTAACTCAAGAAGCCGACCTGGATTTTGCGGTTTGTGTCTTGTGTAGGTACATTATATAACTCAATGCATTACAGATTTTATATCTCGGAGGAATTTGGGGCCGTAGGGGGATCCACAGAGCAAGGCTTAGAGAAACAATTGCTACCTTTGCCAGAATTGGTTTCTGTTTCTTTAATGTAATAGAACCAAGTTGTGTGTAAAATAGTAGTTTGTAATTTGCTTTATCTAAAATGGCATAGATTATATCAAGGTTTGTTTGGGTTTTGTCTTTTTTTTTTTTTTTTAAAAGATCCAAATTAGATTGTGCTCAAGGAAGGAAAGTACCTAGAATTCCTTGAATCGATTAAACTTCGGTTTGTCGTTTTTCTCCAAGATCAAAATGAAATAGGGGTGAAGTAGGGTTGCAAGCCACTCGGGACCATTGGTAATGCTGTCATCAACTGGAAACCTCAGCATAAAGATTTCAGTTGCCAGTTGTTGGCTTGCTTTGCTCAGTGAGAGTATGCAGAGATATAGAGAGAGATAATGGAGAGGACTTTTCAGGATGCTGAAGTAAAACAAATGTATCTTTATCCTAAGTGCTTTGGGACAGGCGAGGTACTGAGCATCCAATAAAGGGCACTATTTTATCCTTCAACTGCATGCTACGCCACATACTACTAGCCACATAGCATAGCACTCAATGGGTGACTCAAGCCAGAAAGTGTTCGAAACAATCTTTTCTTATCTGGTTCATAATTAATAACTTTTATGCAAATGCAATCTTCATATTAACTAAGCAATAACTAAATTAAAAAAAAAACAAAAAAAACCTGAGAGTTGCTGAGCATTTGAAACTCCCACTGAAGTGCGACTGTGACTGGCAGTTTCAGTCTCAGGTTTCCCTGCAACTAGTGATTCGCTTGCAAAAGTATTCATAAGTAATGGCTTTGAGTCTGCTCCTGCCTTAATTGGTTTCAGTGGGATAGGATCAGGCCCTTGCTTATATTTAAGGCTTAGAGAGGTTAAAATTGAGGGTGCTAGTTGGGGACCAATAGCATGTTTCTTTTTAATTCACAATTTGAACATTCAGGAGCAGGATGCACGGTTGAATACTCAGGAATGGGACACACGTGTTAACAAAGTGCTTGACTAATCGTGCTCTCAGCTTTAGTAGATCAGTTTTTATTTGCCCGTGGAACCGAGTATGTGATTAATCCACTTGGACCGGCCCTCTCACTGTTTCTGACTAGGCCAGAATGAAAAACTGCCTTTCCCGTGCATTTGTTAGGGGTTACAGATTTTAAACCCCCCCAATAAAATAATTTTGCAAATATTTGTAATCGCATACTGTAGCGTTTTGGGGTATGTTTTATTAAGCAATTGTTGAGTGAGACCTATCGAAACTAATTGCCATTTCCATAAATCTCGGCGTATTCGTCATACATTAATGAGGATGAAAGCAATCATGTGCAGCAAAGCCACACTGGCGTACTTTTGTGTTCTGGAATTGGGAGGGAAATGAGGATCATCTCTCTTTCATTTACTTTCATCACTGTGTCTTCCTTTGTTTCCATGGGCTGAGGTTTGGCAGTCTTCGAACCAGTCAGATCTATTTATTAAATGTAACGTTTATCTTACACCACTTATTACAAGTCTGCATACTCGGTGGCAGAATTGATTCCAGTTGGTGATGCTGCACTTTTAATGTTACCTTTTATGTTCATGTTTCTCCCAACAGAGTGGCCACTAGCACAGACGACGTGAACTTGTATCACCCGCAAACTGACAGCGCTGGAGCCACCAGTTTGTCATTATCCCTACTAGTGTATCTGATTTAATTTTGCTGCAGCAGATTAATTCCTAAAATTGCAGTGCTTTTTGCTTGTTAATGGTCAGTAAATGATTCTGGGGGACGGGGGGGGATGGAATTCATCAGGTTTGTAGTCATTTTAATTCTGCCAGTTTTAAGTTGTTCTATAAATATGTCTTTATGGATGTAGTTTTACTAGCTTAAAAACATCTAATTGAAACCAGTTGCTTAAATCTCTTTGGATCAGGAAGGCTGTAATAAGCAACGAGAGTATCTTATCCCTACAATCCAGAAACGCTTAGTGACTGGTATGCTCGCTGCATGTGTAATCAGTTTACTTTCAGCTTCTTGCTTCATCTAAAAACCTTAGCTCTTTGTGTGCGATCTAATACTTCAGGGAAGGTTTTGTTTGTTCCTGTCCCTAAAATCATCAACTAATGAAGCAAAATATTTATAAAAACCCCCCAGCCATGTTGGATGTTGAAAGGTTAAAAAACGTACGCGTTTCATCGCACCTTCCTCTGTGTCATAATTAAATTCTGGTGTATTATTGTACAGTCCTTCCAAAAGATTAACACTTGATTTGTTGTAGATTATTATTTTGGTGCGAGTTCATACCATAGTCTTACAGGATTGGCATTTTCTTTCTGCTGTGTGTATACAGTACTATGAAGCCATTAGCTTTTGGATGCTCTCATATTATACATTTTACTATTATTCTTTTTTTACTACTTGCAGCTATAGAAGCTCAATACTGAACTCCAAAGGGGAAAATTTGAGGTTGGATCTTTTTTCTTGCATTTTTCCTATGTATAAGAAAGAACTGAGCATTTTTTTTTCTTTCTACTTGTTTTATGTGCCCAAAAGTCTGGTTTTACCAAGCCTGAGAGGGCTGATCTTACCTAGCCTGTTTGAAAATGCTTTGGGTTCTGATTGAATACTTCTAACATAAAATACTAAAGAGCATTTTGGATAAAAGAAGTTTGTGTTAAAGTTTTCACCTATGCTCCTCTTGATCCTCAACACATCCTTTAGCAAAACCATCACAGGCATTTTAGATATTTCTAAGTTTGGAAGCAAGGTTAATAAAATACACTTGAAAAGAAAGCTAAAAAAATCCCTTTGCCAAACTTTTTGAGCCTTCTTTATATGAGATAAAGACAGGAGTTGAATCCCAGTGTTTAAAAAACATCTTTACAGGTCAACTTTGCTATAATTTGAGAGAATAGCACCAAAAAATAGAAAGATGTATGGCTCACTTGCATTTTATCCCTTGTTTACATATCACCACTTGTCTAAATGGGCAGGCTCTGACATGGACCCTTATGCCAAAGCAGTTACTTAGAAAATGTGGTGTGTAACTCCAGAAAGGCAACGCACAGTTGTCCTGTTTGATTTAAAATATATTACTACAGGTAGAATTAAGGGATAAGGACCTATTAATCTAGAAGCATTAAAAAAAACCAGTCTGTACATAAATTTTCAGGATTCATAAATCTTGAGCTCATATTTGGACACGCTGCTGTCGCATAGTAGGAGAGGACGCGCACGTTCTGTACACGCAGCATCGTACTCTGCTCAGGAGTTGAAGCACTGAGGGGTCAGACGATGAAATGCATTTTTCTAGGTCTCCTTGACAAGCAAGTCTCATTTCACAGAAACCCACTTTTAACGATCATGGCTGTTTATTGGTTGAAAAGTGCAGAAATGTAGTCTACTCATCGAGGAGCCCTCCATCACAAAAAGAAGCAGAGATCCTTCTTCTTGTACATCTGGGGCATTCTGCAGCTCGAAAATGTGTGTGTCCTAAGGACAGAAGGCTGCTCTTTCAAATTCTTATGTTTAGCTAAAAGCCAGGGGCATATTTGGTTCAGGAGACCTGAGATGACCTGTAAACGGGAGCTACCGTGTCCTTCTGCAGCTTGGCTGGGCTGTCTTTAAAAGAAACCGAAGCCCTGGGCCAGGATACCTTATGATAACACCATAGCTTTCACAATAATAATATTAACTAGCTACATGGTGTTTTACTTAAACGTAGGTGACAAATGTTAGTCTTCCTAGCTTCCTTGTGAGGGGAAGGTGAGCGTTTTCTTCATTCACCGATGAAGTTGAGATAGGGAGATTCACTGGCTTTCACAAGGTCGCAGGTAGACGGCGTCAGATGTGACTTGAATTCAGTAATTCCCACGTTGGTGTTTGGTCCGTGGGGTCTTATCTTTGAAGCTGGATCTCTGTCTCCAGGCCAGGAAGATGTAGGAGGAAGAGAGGTCCCTACCTAATGGAGGAACATTTGCTTTAGTTCTGTACTATAAATGAAAATATGTCATTATTCTTCCTGAATCTCCGTAATAAAATGTCTGTGGATTTGTGGACTGTCTGGGGGTGGGGAAAACCCAACATCCACTAGCTTTGTCTTTGTGTGAATGGTGAGCAGGGTTCACTGAGAGAAGGAGATTGATATTGTGGCTAAGCACCTGGGTGGCCAGTCAGGCTATTGGGGTCAGTTCCTGGCTCTTCCGTGGGCTCCCTCTGTGACCTCTCCGTTCAGAGTAAGCAGGTTTGGTGTAAGCAGTCAGGGATATGCACAGACTCTTTCTCTCGTTTGACCAAGTTGAATTCAAGTTTGAGGTAAACTAGTAAAACACCTGGCTATAGGCCAGTGGTCACCAACCAGTGGATCTCAATCCACCGGTAGATCTCGGAGCCTGTTGGATTTGATCCAAGGGTGGGGAGGGGGGCTGAGTGCCAGCGTGCGTGCACACGCATGCCCCAGCCCAGCAGGTCAGTCCGTGGGGGAGAGAGGGGTGAGGCCCGCATGGTGAGGGACAGGGCCGCAGAGGCAGGAGGAGGGGCCGCAGCCAGGTGGGACTTACCTGCTAGGGAGGCGTGACCCCAAATAACTTTTTCTCCCTATGCCTTGATCTGCCCCCCCTTCCCTCCCCACTGACTTACCTGCTGCACGGGGACCGGGGGGTGGCAGTGGTGCACGGTAGATCTTGGTTTGCTTTTAAATGCCAAAGATGATCTCCTGATTAAAAGTTGGAGACCGCTAGTATAGGCAAAGCCTAGATCTCCTGTATTTCACTTATCCATCAGTAAAATTGCAGGTAATGCTCCCTTTTTCCTAATTTTGGATAATTTTGTCTATTTAGCATATAAACTCTTTGAGGTAGGGACTACATGTCCCTAAATACATATGTAACTTCAAGCATATAGGGCCTATTACAGTTTCTATATACTACTTTTAAATGTAATAATTATTATTATAGTACTAGATCCAGTTAACCACATGGCAGTATACCACTTTTAACGGCATGCAGCTGGGGAGGGAAGGTACAGTTTCCTCTGCTCTAACCATATTATAAACCTGAACACCTGAGCCAGAGCAACCATGTCTGAGAAAAGAAGTAGTGCACTTTTATAACTTCTGCTTGAGAAATAGCAGCTGGACTATAGTGCAAAGTCAGTTTTCAGAGGGAGGTTCCTTGGCTGCATAAGTCAGGGTGTTCCGGGGTTTGGGTGTTCAGTTTGGGAAGACATCCAAGAAATATTCCAGGTATGGAATAACCTGCCCCCCAGGAAAGTTACTTCCTAACCCCCTACAGTGAGAGGACTGGCATAGACCACAGAACAGGAGGCTTTCCTTTAGCATTTTGGCATCTATTTTTACAGCTCTAGATATTTTTCCCCCTAGGCTTCCTTATTGAAGGCTGCAGAACTCTTGGCCTCAATGATTTCTTGTAGCAGAGCACTGCATGGGCGGAAGATGGCGGAGGACTTCTGACTCTTCATTCTGCCCATTCTAAGAAGAGGCATTTAATGCCTTGAGATTGAAGCACAGTAGAGCCTAAGCAGGAATGAATGACTTTATTTTTCTGGCCTACCACATGCCCCCAAATAAGACACGCACCTTGATTTGGGAAGACCAAATGAAGAAAAGAAGATTTGTTTTCCAGGGTCTTCCCTGCAACAAAACAGGTTCATCATGGCTGAATGCTCCTGGCCACACGTAGAAGGGGCAGACTTCACCAATCCACATCACTCACCCGATTTTGAATGGCTAATTTTTGGGGGAAGGGTGCGTGAGATAAGTGATATGAGTATATGCAGTATTCACGGCATGCACGAGGAACGGGACTTTTGAGAAACAGTTTAATCACAAGCATACATGAGCGTGCGTTTGTCTGTTAGTGTCATGCTAGTGCAGGCCATAAAATAGGACTTACTTGTCGGGTGGCCATTGGCCCTCTTTTATACTGGACCATCTTACTTTCAAACCCTTTGTCCCCTCTCCATTCCTAAACGAGAGGAGGACTGGAATGCAAAAAGTCCTGTTTGTCACCTGTCATTGGTGGAAATCCATGCCAATCGTTTGTCCTCATGAGTCTATTGGCCGCGCCTAGAGGTAGGGCAGTGCCCAGCCAGGTGGAGAAGGGTTCTCACCCAGCCAGGGAGAGAAGTGCCTTTTTTGTGGTGGCCCCACCCCTTGCTGCTGATTAGCCAAGGAGGCAGTAGGCCCATCTCTCACTGCTGATTGGCCAAGGGGGCTGATAGACCCCCCTCCCCCAACACTCCCCTCTCCAAAGGGACGTCCTATATACTGGGGATGTGTCAGGGGCCACTCTACTTAGAAGAGCTGTTCAGCCAGGTAAAAAAAATGCATGGTAAAGCAGTGCCGCCATCTTGCCAGCTAATGTGTTGCCCTCTACGGGCCAGCCTGGCCTGCCAAGTGATGGAGGTTTGCAACTTCTTGGATTGGTGGATCTGCAGCAGGCGTGGACTAGAGGCTGTACTCCAGGCTCACTCAAATATGCCCGCTAGGTATGCAGTCCTCTGTGTTGCATGGGTTCACTAAAGCCTAGAACAACTCACGCTGCCCTCTTTTCTCCTAGCACAGCTACACAGCACAGGGCAGGATTTGCCTCTGGGAAGCTTAGAGCAGTTGGAGTTGTTTGTCAGTTTAAAAAAATACAGTGCAACTGCTCAGTTGTTACAAATCCAAGGAATATAAATTTCACGCTTTATAGTAGGCAGAGCTATAACTTTGTAAAATGCAATTTGTGCACTGCTGCCATATATTACCGGATTTTGTATGAACTACACAGCACAGCAGCCTTTAAAAAGAAAAGAGAAATCTAACAAAGAAATGGAAAAATATTTGGTCACGTGTTTCGCATGGCTCTTCTGTGCCTTTGCTTTGGCCCCTTTTGCAATTTTGCCCTAAGAAAAGAATGAATCTTTTCTTCTAAACGTGGGAGACTCAGTAAACTGTTTCACTTTGTAGTGATAATACAAGATGCAAAATTAGGTTTCCTCTATCAGTTGGGAATTTTGTGGAATTCACTTCCATTTGACAGCATTTCCAGATGGAAACAGGCAACTGCCTTTTTTACACAGTGCAATTTTCAGTTTATTTATTTATGCTTTTTTTTTCCATATTCATTTTTTTCAATAGCATGCTAACAGATGTTACTTTACTGGAGCTCCTGGAGGCCTTTACTCATTTTTACAATTCCTCTGCTCATGTATTTCTTTTTGAGCAAATAAGACAAATTGCAATGCAAGTGTTATGAAGTTTGTTGCTCTTTCAATTATTTTAATATTTCTGTGTATTGGTAGTACGGTAGGTTAGAAACTTGTAAAAGCTAGTGGTAAAGTAATTTGCAAAGGCCAGGCTGAGTTCAGGAGGTTCAAATATACAAGTTCAGTTCCAGAATCATTTGGATCTTCGCACCTCGCTGTCCCAATAGAGAAATTGGATACTGAGTTTTTACAGGTTTTACTGTAAAAACTCAGCCCTCCAGAACTTTTAATGACTAATGGGTTTTGCAGAAGTGATTTTTACTGCCCTAGATGTCCATTAGCAGTTTTGGACTTATTTCTTTGCTGGAAACTTAAATGACTGTTGCTTGTACTTTCTTACTAGTTAGATATTTGCAGGAGAGACTTCTTTTATATTGCAGCAGCTAGTAATAACATATTGCCATTGAAAAAATGGTACGCACAGAAAATTGTGAATGTGTTTAGTGATAATGTATCCCATGCAGAGTTTAAACCATGCGTCCTAGAGTTTACGTCTACCGTTTATAACTCCAGAGTAAATTCCATGAAGTTCAAACTTGGCTGTCCGGTTCTTCTTTTACATGAAGCTAGACTTTAATCCACAGCAGTTATATCAACCAAATTGGGTATATATCAAACAATATGGGTATATTGTATTAAGCAGCTACTTCTCTCCTCTGTTTCTTTTTTTATTACTGGTGAACAGATTTTGAAGTATCTTAAGAATCCAGGATTTTTTTAAGTGGGAATGATTTAATAAAATCTTTCTACTAGAGGAGGAGCTTAATAACGTTTTTCTCCAATCATGTTTGAGATTTTAGTTATTTACTAAAAAGAACTGTGTTATGTGCCATTCTTTGTGAAAAACATGCATCTTGTAATGGGCAACTCTCAAAAGATCCTACTGAATGAAGAGGTCTTTTCTTTCTGACTTGTTCTTCTTGTTTGTTGGTATATAGCTAATACTTTTTTTTTTCTTTGGCCCATATAATACCATAAATACACATGACACTTCATAGGTAGTAGTGCAGTCCCTGACCACATAATTTAGAGTATTTGTATGACATTCTGCAGGGCAAAAAGATGTTGGCCAAATCTTGGGGTTTACCACCTTTTGGCACCCAGTGCAGGTTGGCAATGATGTATGTGTGCAAACATTACTTTAAAATAACTCTTCCTCTTCTCCCAGTCCTGGCATCGTCCAATATTAGTCCAATCTGCTGGTGCAATATAGATAAACCTACAAGCTACTCTCTGTTTATATCTGTTGCTGTCATCGCCTCTTCTGGATATTGAGGTTGTCCACTTGGAGATGCTTTCATTCTAGAATAGAGGGTTACAAATGAAGGAAGCAACATAGCCCGCGCCATATTTTCTCACGTTTATTACATCCCAGAATATAATACTCACCTCATTTTTGAAAGGCCATAATAGAGTAGAAGCAATGAGGGAACAGAGCCTGCGAGTCAGGTGCAGATTTACTTCCACTTTTGCTTGTACTCGCTGGAAACTATTCTTACTGTATTTCCCATATGTAATGTACAGTGTACTTCGCAGAAGTTGGTTTGGGGGTAAAAAGTATGTGCTATGCAAGAAAATGTGGTATTTCCCCCTGAAGTTAAATATTAGGGAGAAGGTAGTGATAGAGATGCTCTGACAACTCCACACCACTTGGGCGGAAAAGATTTGGGGCACTATTTCCTTTGTACAGACTTTGCAGAAGTCTGCTTTGCATTGAAAAACTGGCCTAAAAAACACCCCACATGCTATGGGATCAGGGTCCTTGTTTCCTTATGTACATTTTCAGCACTATAAAGGCAGTGGCATGAGAAATTATTACACGTCAATAATGTTGGGATCCAATCCTGTTGACTTTATTCGAGTAAAAATCTTTTATGAGTCCATGTCAAAATTAGGTTCATATTGATTCAGTTGTTTTCGTAAAATTTGTTTAGGCCAGATGTTTAAAAAAAATTAAACTATTTTACTAATGACCAAAGAATTCACGATAGGAAAGGGTTGATTGTGTTATGAAGGTCTACATGATCTGTTGGGAATAGCATCTCCTTTTGATGCCTCAACTGGGCAGAGCTTGCTTGTTTAATAGAGTTTGTTCAAGTAGTAGTTTTTCATCTCGATTCCCATTCCACCAACACCACCAGTGATCTCTCAGATCATGATAAAAGGACACCAACACCCTATCAGAGAGAACTATCCTTGACGGGGGCTGACAGTTTCTTAACAAAGTGAGTAGTTAACAAAGCGAGTAGCTTGTTAGCCTGAACTATGGTTAAACTCTAGCCTTAGGGTTGGAAGGGTGTTTAAACACAGTTGCTGTACACATTGTTAAATGTATATGCTATTATTTAAGGTTACACTTTCCTTAAAAGGTCTCATAGCCACTATGTAAATGAGCAAAACGTGGTAACAATTCATGGAGGGAGAAGCAAGGGGTGTTATGGGTAAAGAGAAAAAGGAAGAATGTATTGGAGTGGAGGGAACTCAGTTGCTTAATGAATAAATTAGAGAGGTTTTTGACTTACGGGAGCTGTAGGAGGAGGAGATGAAACCAAGGAATAGAGAAGGTGGTGAAAAGACCATGTGGGAAAGAAGCACTGGCTGTGAATAATAAGAAATTAATTCAGATGAATAGGGGAGAACGCGATTATACAACGCCTTTAAAAGAGCAAATCCTTTGCTGATGTAAATTGTCATAATGCCACCGATTTCATTGGCGCTGCGTCATACCAGGTAAGGCTTTCTTCCACCTAGATTCAAAAGGATGAATTAAAATCCAGTATCAATCCCAACTGGCCTTCTGTGGTCGTCTATTCAAGTTTGACATTTCATAATAGATTAAAAATGGGTTTAAGGCAAACACAAATAAAATCTTAAGTACAGAGCGGAGCAGTCAGCTTTATTATAAAAACTAAGCCATTGCCTAATTCATGATAATCATCCTTGGATGTCAAAGAGAGTCCCGTCTGTTGCTTTATAAATGATAATTAATGAGTAATATTTATATAGTGACTTCTGTTAGAAAGTACTAAACAAACGAAATGGGCTGGATGCATGGGTTGGTATACATCAGCACAGCTCCGTGACTTCAGCAGAATTGCATACTAACTTGGAGGGAAACCTACTAAGTAACCTACACAATGCCCGGCTTGGCTTACAGATATTTATGAGTTCACATGGTGATGGCTAGCAACATATATATAAATGCTTCCGATTTTGCTGATCATTTTGGCTACCATTTTTGGGGACTCTGCAGAGGTCCTTTTTCATGAAGACTTATGATGTAGAATTAGTGATATGCAGAACATTATTGTAGAATTTATTTCAAGTCTCAACAATTAATCCTGTAGTGGTATTTCCTTCTCCATTAACAGCAAATATTAGGCATGTCCTGGCCATAACTTAAAGAGCAGTCAGCTTTTAAAGTAAGCCAGAATGAGCTGGATGTGGGTGAGGTGAGGTGATTTGGGAATTGCTCCCAGCTGATGGATAAATGGTTTCCAAGCTTTCTGGGTGGTTCACGAGCAGATATGAGATAAAATTTGTTGCTTTGACAAATAAGCTAATGAGCCACTCAAGTTGCTTTATGTATTGAATATACTTGCTTGACATGTATTACTATTTTCTAACTACATGATGTTATAAATTATTAGCAAGTGTTTAATTTCAACCCAAACAGATCCTGCATAAGGGGACACACACTCACGGATTGCAGCAAAATATAAAATTGTTGAGCCTTTTCATAAAAGCAAACTTGGAGACCCTCGTTATTTCTACCTCTTTCAACAGCCAGCCTTGAAACTTTCTTGACCTTTTCACCTTTAAACTTTATTTGAACTTGCAAAGAAGACTTGTGAATTGTAAGGGGGGTTGAAGGGGGGGGGGGGACTGATTATATGTTACCGTAACAGTAATACTAGCAAAATAATCCTCCTCTTGTGTATGAGTGTCTGCTACTGCAAGCTTCAGGGTAATAAGCTCACATGACATGCCTAGAGGCTAATGCTGGCCTATGCTTTTTTTTTTTTTTGTACATATTTAAACAAAGGCTGATTATCCAAACAAGAATTTGGACTGCATCAACTGGACCAGTTAAATTATAGTTAGTAAAACTTGGCGCCTTCTGAGCTTGGAATGTTACAATTACAGCTGGATCCTCGTTTGTTAGGCAGCCTTACAAAACAATAAAACTGAGATTTTTATCTTTATAGGACAAAGCTTAACTCTTTTGACTACAGAGATCCAAGTGCCAAATATTACAGTTGCTTCTTGGATATGCTATTTCCTCTTTGCAACTGTAAACGTGACCAAGCAATTGTGTTTGTGTTGTTTAATGCAAGTGTCAAAATGGGATGTTTTAAGTTTTATAAGTTGCATGCCAACACTCCTATACATGCTATGACAAATAGAGTAGGCATTAATTATCTTCAGATGTAGCCTGAGATAGGTAGAAAGAACATGAGCATCTTATTGCTTAATAAACTTTATCTTACTGCAGGCTTATTTTGACAGGAATTGGTTCTTTTTACCTTACATTTATCTTCTACTTGTTTCTGTCACTGAAACCAAGCCATGCATCTCTGTAAGTGGTTGATCGATGGGGTCCAGTATGAAGCTCTCAGTCATGATTGCTAGCAATAGACAGTGGAATTTAAGTCTTCACTTTACTTCCTTGCTGGTCTCTTCTGAGGCCTGTGTATTTCCTCTTTGGTTGATTCTGCTGTTGTTCACTGCTATCGCCATGGAATTGGTTTTGTTCTTAGCAGGTGGCACGAGAAATGTAGAGGTGTTAAGTTTTGATTTTTAGCAAACAGGTCTTGTCCATTCCACTTTGTTCAGAGAACAGAGGTAGGCTGTTTTTGGATTAGCCAAAATTAGTAACTATGCAGATGACTCTCAAAAGGTGTATGTGGCTCTTCATTGGTTAGAGCAAAAGTCTCTCCTGTTGGTTCTGAAAATGAATATTCCTTTCTGAAACTAAATGCAGGGAGCCAGATCATTAAGGTGAAGTACAGACAGTCAAAAAGCCTGAGGCTGAATCGATTCAGTCTTCGCAGGTTAGTCTAAGCTACAGAGATTAAGCTGAGAAACCACTAGACAGACATTCTCTTTTGATTCAGGAAATGCAGCCATATACCTGCAGTGGCTCAGGCCAGAAGCCAGGGGGCGCTAGAGCACGTAACCAGCATGGGCTGTATGTTTGCTTCCTCTTCCTGCTGTCCCTGAGGTCTCTGGGCTTTTCAGTCCAGAATCACGGCAGCAGGACTCTGCAGGGTTGCTCATTGTTTCCTCCTTCCTGCTTCCAGATACCTCCTGGGATTTGCAGACTAGAGTTACAGCCAGCAGTAAGCTTTCAGTAGGGCAGGGCAGCTCTGTACTTGTGGGAAGGGACATTTAACCCCCTCCCTGGCCCCAGACCCCAGCTGGGGTTTGCCTGGGGTGGGAGGCAGTCCCTGCTCTGCTGGAGCAGACAGCACAGCACAGCCCAGGGCTAGAAAGCGTGCTGGGATGCTGGGGGACTGTGATTTAACTTGACCAGGAAGGGGCCTGGGACAGAAATTTCATAAACTGGTTTGAACCAAATCAGTTCAGTCTGATACTACATTCAACCGGGTTTATCTTAAACCGGTTTCGGTCATTTTGAAACTGGTTTATGTGCCCTGAACTTCTGTTCTTTTACAGGTTTAAACCAGTTTCTGATGAGTGAAACTGGTTTATATGTAACTTCTCTCCCTAGCCTAGCTGGTACAGATTAGGGTAGTTGTGTTAACTTGAATGGAACTATGCCAGTTTACACCCTCCAAGGGTCTGCCCAGATTTTTCCCTCTGTAGAGGAGCTCTTTATCTGGATTTTTTTTTTAATAACATGCAGAGCATTTGGCATTTGGATTCTTCAGTAAAAATGAATCAAACCTCCTGAAATTATTGTGGGGTCCACATAAAAAGAGAATCTCCTATGCAGTAATACCAGAAGCTAAATAATTAACATTTGTTTTTCTTCATAGGTGCTGAAGGTATCATCAGCTACCTCATATTCCTGCGTGGAAAAAAAAATGGTTTCCTTTTATTTTAACAGTTTTGTCATGTTTCAACAACCTGTCATTCCTTTTGGTGGCAATGAATAATATGCACTTGCTCAGATCAAGATAATACAGATGTTTTCAGAGTGGCAGGGGGTTTGAATGGAAGGAAACTAGTTTTCTTAATTTTTAAAACAGAGACATTAAAGATTTTTAATCAAGATAAACTTGCCGATTCATAAGGTGCAACTTATTCTGGGAGAAGTTGCACCAACTGGAAATAAGAAGGACCTAAGGAGAAACTGTGAGTTAATGTTTACTCCTTTATTACTATCTTAACTGACTTTACAACGTGACCTTTTTAATTGGAGCTGTTTTTAAAAAGAGCGTTAATGTGCCATGCACCCATGGAGAGCTCCAGCTGGCACTGTGCACAGCAGCCCATATGCTACACAACCCAGGGTGCTGCAAGCTCATCTCCCTAGTGCTCTGTTTTCTGCCTTCGCTCTACGCTGAATACAAAGTCCGGCGGCGGGTCTCGGCATTCAAATACAGACCCTTCCGTGATACCGGCTCCAGCTCCTTGAGAGAGCACTTCCCTCGCCCCAACAGCTGCGCTCCAGGATGCGTGACCGCTAGGGAAGACTTGTGTATGTAGGGCACACACGGCTATTATAGCGGCTGGATCTAAAATCTGAAATGGGCCTGTTTTGCGTGATTCATACCTAGGTATCTGTTGCTTTCTAGGTCATTTACAGCTTATGTATGGCGAGCTGGTTAGGAATAAGGGAGTTTCCCTTCTTTCTTCTTCTCATCCTTGAAAGTCACTGAACTTTGTTCCATCCTCATGAGTAGTTGCTAACCACAGCATTGGGCAAGCTGGCTTTTGAAGGAGTGGGGGTTCCCCAGATAGCCTTTGCATGACTCAAAATTTAGTTTCAAGAAGCAGTATCTGGTTTCTGACCAAAAGAGTCCTTTATTTATTACCTCCACTGCCCTTGATATTTTTCTCCATTGAATCATCTCACCTTAAGCCACAGTGAGGTGATTGAAATTGTGAGCCGGTGATTTAAGAGGCCTGGGTTTATGACCTTAAATCCAAATGTCTATCGTACCTGGAATACCCATCAAGAAAATACCATTGGTAAGAAAACAAAAAGGTTACCCTGATCAAATCAAGTATTTCAGATGTGAGGACGGCCTAGTTGTTGACAGAAGGCATCTAAAATTTTACAGCCTCTCTTCAGATGTTCTAAAAATAATTTTTGGCTGCCAAAAAAGGAGTCGGCAAATGTGGTTTATGTATGAATGAAAATAACTGATCCCTGCAAGAAGCAAAGTTTCATTGTGGCAGCTTTGCTTTAAAAATGTGTTCCTCAACACTAATTAGCAGGCATCCTGGATCAGACGTTGAGGATCCCTATACTATGCATATTCAAAAATCTCCCTCCCTTCTCTGTTTTCTCATCTCTTCTCTTATTTAATTGAATCTTCTTTTCCTGCTCTCGCCTCTTTGTTTGGGAGATTTACCCCAAGGTCACCAAGGGAGTGAAGGAGAGGAAGTGAGATGAGGATCACTCATCATCGCAGGTCTCTCTCTTGTCCCCAATTTCCCATCGTACTTTTTATTTTTTCCCCTTCTTGCCTTGTGAAATGATTGTAAGTTCACTTCAATCTTTATAAAACTCCAAGGATCACAGGGCGGAAGAAAACGTAAGGGATGACCATGAAGAAGGGAAATTCCCTTGGCCAGTTCGAGCTGTGCTGGGAAAGGAAAAGCGGAGATTTCGTAGAGCATGTGATTCATACTTGCTCATTGTGGAACAGATTGTCTCCCATCCTGCTGCCCTGTAGTCTGTGCCGTGAGAGAGCTCCTCCAGTGCCTAGGCACCGTAGGGTGGTATATTATAAAATGTATTTTAAAAGACTCAGGGGAGCTTGCATTACAGTACAATACGGTTGTTTCGAGATATGCCTGATATTTAACAAAAGAAAGACAGACCTGGTTATGAATGATTTTCTTGCAGATGTTTTAGGACTGTAAAAGCCAGTGGACTCATGGTTATTCCCCGTTCCTGCTCCAAATGCATTATAATAAACAGCATTATTTTTGGCGGTGTTTTAGTTTATTTAATTTTTAATGGATAGTATTCGTCACAGCAAAATGGCTTGTTTTGCTGTACAGGGATTGCCTAAAAAAGTCAGTCGTCAACTTTGTTTTGATTTGCAATACCAATTTATACACGCATGGCAACAAGCATGTGTTCATCTTCCGCAGACTTTAAACAACCAGCGTACAAATGAGCTGTTCTCGCAGTTGAAGATGAGGTTGCTCCGCGCATTGTGGCCTCGGACCCTCGGATCTCATCCTCACGTTTAAAGTCGAGTCTGATTTCTGTTAAGAGGTCTGTCTCGTTGAAGATGCCCAGACCATTGCAGTTTCAGAGATTTTTAGGGTCGGACGGGACATCAGTAGATCATCGTTTCAACGTGGATATCTCCCTTAACCAGATGCGGTATCTTAAAATCATAGCCGCCTCTTTTGAAGTTCTCTTGAGATGTGTGTGGGGCTTTTTTTGTTAATAAATGCTGTGCTTGGGAGGCAATAAAACTGTTTACGTCCACAATTAAAATTTTACATCATGGAAGATCTTAATTTATTTCTTCGTCTAGTTTCTGCTGGGAAAAAAACTAATTGCTTTTGTACTGGAAATCAAGTTGACAGAGCTTTGAATTTTTCCAGTGGCTCATAAGGCTATTTCTGAATGTCGCATTTTGCAAAATGCAGCTTATTTTGATATATCTACTTCTTTCTGATGTTCTTCATTAATTAGCAGGGAGAGAGACTGCCTCTTCATACTAGTTTATATTGGACTCTCTTGATAGATGGAGCTTTACTTGGATTTCTAAAATTACATGTGAAATCTCATGTGGCAGACACAATGGCACTAAGCTCTTGGAGATGAAACCGGACATTTTAGAGATCAGCTAAATATAATTTTTGTATATGCTTCTGATGTGCTGCTCCACAATCTCTTGTCTTGAAGGAGGAAGCACTTGAGGAATAATGTTGTCTATAGGAACTGTTCAATCAGAATTCATGTGTGGAGAGGGTACTTGTTAGGGACATATCGTTAGAAATGCTTATCTGAGATTTCCAGTCTTGGAATAGAAAATGTCAGCCATGTAAAAATATAGATGGAACTGTGTTTAAAATGCTTCGAGGTGTGACATGGTTTACTTTTTGTAATTCCCTAAAAATAGAAGATAAGTAGGATGTCGTCCATCCGTGCCCCCCCCCCCCGCATTCATTTATTGTCATGAAATTCTATGTAGTCATTACTATTGACCACTATACCACCTACTGGTGAGGGTCAAACTCATCGTAGGCCAGCTGCTTTATTGCTGACCATTGCTGCTCCTGAACTTTAGCAGGTGTTTCTCCTTTCAGACTGGCCAGTAAAACTTCATGGAACAGCTCAACATCAAGAGCAATGCACCCTACCTAACCAACAGCCCATGCTATAGCTATATTGGACTGTAATGGCAATATCTCTGTCCCTTTCACTTCCTTCATCTTTCCATTTCATATAGCAGTCTTCATCATGCTGCTATCACAATGCCCTACAAGGAATTTGAAGTCAACCTCAGATTTCTGTTGTTTCCACCCATATGACTTAGCAAAAGGAAACAATGTCTGTGGGCTACTTGCTCCAAAGAATAATGCTTCCACTTGTTTGAGAACTCGGAGTTCCATGTTTGTGCTTTTATTTCTTTATGTTGGCAAGTACGCACCCCATCCCACAAAACAACTAGGTCAGGAAGTTTAGAAGTTTTATTTCAGTGCTGGTCTGAACTTTTCTCTGAACCTGCTTGGTCTATGTGAGGCTGGGAAATTTCATCGGAACTTGAGCTTCTTGCGAGGTGTCCAGCACTTTTTGGTTTTGGCAGAATCAGAAGTATCTCAAGAATAACTGCCCTTGAGGTATTTCACTTTCCCATACTAGACTTAACCCGGAAATTCAGTTCAGAAGGAATGTTGCGTTTTACCCTGTTCCCAACCGTTTCAAATCTCAGACCTTTGTACTGGAAGAAAAGTGTAGGCTCACCCATCAATACTTCAGATGCCCTTCATCCATGTTTGACTCGCTACACAACTGTGTAGAGATACTTAAATGTGCATAAATGACTGTGTTGCTTGAATCCTTTTCGCCAACACAAAATCCAAAAACACATCTGTTAAACTACCATCTAAATAGCAAAAATTCTCCTGGCACGTTATTCAGTATCCCCACATGCAATATACTATGATTTTTATTCAGCAACAAAGACATAACCACAGTCAGCTCAGATCAGTTTTGTAGCTGTAGGTTGAAGAAATGAATTGGCATACTCTACAAGTTGCAATTCATGATGAATCCCTTTAAAGGGCTTCCAAAAGCTGAAAAATCCATAAAAAAAAATTAGGAAAATCATTATCATTCTCTCAAAGACAATACAATTATTGAACATTAAATTAGACCAACATAGACATCAACCCTAATTATATGTTACTGGATTCTCAGGCCTTATCTATATGAGAAAGTTATGCCATTATAAGCTAAGATGTGAGTGTGTCTTCATAGACTCTACTGTGTGTTGAAGGGCGCTATTAGTATGAATTCTTCAATCCAATATGCAGTGGGAATTAAGTATGTTTTTAAGAATTACTTTATTGGTAAACCAGGGCCTGAACCAGTGAAATGTCGAGTGCCTTCGTTTCCCAGTTATTTGTGTAGACACTCTAGAAAAATCTGCGCTTCGTAATCATAGAGACAATAGCGGCCTTAGGGGAGGGCAAACCAGGCAACTGCTCAGGGTCTTGCACTTTAGGGGGCCCCCAAATTTTCTACTCCAGCTGTAATAAAAAGTAATTATACTGAATATTTATATTATCAATATTGTATGAAGATCCTTTCATTGCAGTTTCATGGATAGCGCAAGGTGAAATTGAAATCAAAAAAGGCCGACTTACTTATAGGTCATCAAAGTTAAGCCCGTAATGGGCCCTCAATGACTGTCTTGCCCAGGCCCCCAACAATCCTAAGGCCACCACTGATGGAGACTATAATAAAGACTGTCCTGGCTTCCAACTGATTTGCGCTCAAAGTATTCAGAACAGCAGCCAGTAAAAATTATTACTAACCCATCTCATTACAAAAACTTACAAGGCAAAGCGCAGGAGAAATCTCACAGAAGGAGGGGATTTCTCTTTGCCTTCTCTGTAGATCAGTTTAAGTTTGTATGTACAACATTATGGAACATTTTCTTTAATGGTTGCCTGCGCTGTGCTTGATTAATACAAGACTGCAGTGTTCCCAGGCCATCAATCTTCGCAAACACATGTGTAGACTGAAAAATGTTTTTAAGGACAACATCAAAAATACAAATGTTGATAATCTGGAAGATAAAAAAGACGTTGATAAAACTGTCGTTCACTTCCATTACATGAATCTGAAACCACTGACAGGGGCTTTGCTTGCCATTTAAAATATTTTAAGTACACGAGAGGAAAACTTTGAAAAGTGATTGTTATCCATCCGGTGACTACAGTTCCAACCGAGAAATCTCCCATCCTGCACTTTATCAGGCAATGATATCCAGCCAGTCAAGAAGGTATTAGGGAGGTGCCAGAGACATCACAGGAAGGGTTGGAGGTAGTGTTTGGAGGTGGGGAGCTATTTATGTTAAAAAGGAGCTAAAATTGAAAGGTGCCAAAACTGAACAATTAGAAAACCAATTACCATGGCTTAAATAGCTATGTAAATAGGGATCAGTGCTTTGTTGGCATGTTTTCTGGTACAGAATTAATGAGCGTGATGTTTAGATGCTTGCTTTTTGCTTTAGACAAGACGGTTGTGTGAGTGTCCAGGCCCTGCGAATGCTTATCACTCTGTGAATGTGGTATTAAAAGAAAAGTGTAGGTGGTTAAGTAACACATGTAGGATTTCAGTATGTTCTGGTGGGCATACCTGTAAATAGAGAGGGCTCCGGCAATTGTCTCAATCAACTTTGTCACCTTCCTCATTTAATTGAGAAGTGTTATCTTAGGTCCTGGTCACACGAGATACAGAGCACTTTCCACTCCCACCGAAGTCACCGGAAGATGAGGGCGCTCAGCACCTTTCAGATTCGTCCGTCTTCCTTTAAAACATTGCTGTGCAGCCGGGCTGGGGATTTTGTCTGTATTCATGCTGCCCTTTCAAAAGGGACAGGGAGTGATGCAATGTGCTTTATAGCCCACTTCAATGAAGAAACACTTAGTTGTTTTATTCGGAGGTACATAGGAGCCTTACCTAAGCAGCACCCCCCCCAACTTCATTTACAGAACTCATTTTTTGAATCCAAGTGTTTTATAGTGAAGTAGAGGTCGTAAAGCAGTTGTTTATAATGGGGTTTATCTTAGACTCCAGCTGTTTGCCAGCCTGATATCAGAAATGATCTGAAAAAGCCTAACTATGGTGGCAGCTTAAAAAAGGAGAGTTGGGGGGGGAGAAAACCTAATAAAAATAGCTGAGATCATTCACCGGTTATCAAGAAACAGATACTGCAGTTTTATAACAGTGAGCACTAAAAGTATATGCACTCTTAAAAGGCAATTAAAACGTATACTCCAAAACTATAAAACATTTTCTTTTCATCTGGAACGGCGAGGGCAGATTACAACACATTAATAACGTTTTGTTTAGAGTTCAGTTTCTGATGGCTTCCAAATGCAGTCTGTGTAGATTAACCAGAAGGAGCCCAGTTCTCTTTTAAGAGAGCTTGTAAAGGAAAGCAATGTGGTAAGATTGTTATGAAAAGCTAGTGTATTTAGGAAATAGCACTTAGCAGGGTCTCTCTGAATGGCTGCCAGGTCAGGAAGCTGAAGTGCAAGGCTTGGCCCTCATTCAGGCCCCCCAGTCCCAGCTCCTTGACCACACAGTACGTCAGGAACATGTCACGAGTGAGCCAGGGAGGCTGTGCCACGCCTACGGACCAGCTTGGCACAAACATTTTCACATAACCCAGGGCTCTGGAGGGGACGGAGGCAGGCATTCCAGGGCCAAGGGAACATGCTACTTTTTAAAATAGAAATGAATAAATAAAAATAATAGAAAAAAAAAAAGCATGGGAATCAAACGTTTGTTTAGTCCGTCTGCCACATTTAGCTGTATCCATTCCACAGAGCAAAGCTGGCCTTTTTCGCAGGGCAGGGCTCGCTGGTACTGAAGCAAAGGAAGCCAAAATCGCACCCTTCTTTTCAGCAATTTGGTTCCTATTCTTCCTGTTGCTTGTTGCAGGAGTTTTATGCTACGCCATGTAGAAGTGCCTGGGCCTCGTCATCGTGGATTGATAGACAGGGCCTGGCTTTTTTAGCGACTTGGAAGACAAGTGACTTGTCCCAACAAATGTGCAGCCTGTTAGACGGGGAGGATTTAGGGAGTAAAAATGTCCCGCCACAGGCAGCAGCAGGGAGTAAGAAAACACAAGGGAAAGAAGTCGTGTTCTTCGGAGAGCTATTCTAGCTCTTTGCTTTGTTTTAGAAATTAAATCAAAGTTAGGCCCCAGTGTAGTGATGGGAGATGTAGGCTGTTTCATATTGAAAGGAGGCAGCAGGAACTAGTGGGTAGAGCTCTCGGCCAAAAACCAGGAAGTCTGGAGTTCTCACCCTGACTTTGCCACCAATGTCGTGTTGTAACCCCTCACATCCCCTTTTTGTGCTTGGGGTCCCTCCACTTCTGTCTCTGTCTTACCTCCTTTGATTATAAACTCTGTGGAGAGGGGACCGTGGCTGGACCCCATACAGGACTTCGGCATCCAAAAGGTAGATACTGTAATCCATAACCCTGAGTGATGTGCTCAGGCTCCTTTAGAGAGGGCAGGGGGGATAGTGTGTCTTCTCAGAATGGGACCCACAAGAGGGGGCTTGTCAAAGACAGCATGATGGTGCCTCAAGCGAGTCACCTGGGTAATTCAAAGAATGGAGGTGTCTTTACATGCCTCTTGTTTAAGGAGCTTCACTCAGGGCCACAGGAAATCATAGTGCAGCGGAGAAGTTGATGAACCCGGCGGATAGCTCAGCAGTGAGTGTGCACGCCCAGGCAGGAGGACCCCAAGTTTGGTTCCTTTCTCTGGCTGAAGGGATTCAGGCTGTATCTACGACGTTCCTAGAAAGGGATCTACTCACTGAGCCAGGGGTTCTCAAACTTGGTGGTACCACGACCCCGAGCGCTGGATGGTGGCGGTGGGTGGCAGGAGTTCACACGTGGCAGCTGCCACTCCCCCGTGCCGCCGCGCGTACCCCCTGGGAAGTTTGTGGCCCCCTTTTAAGTTGCTCCTGACCCGCAGGGGGGGAGGGGGTTGCAACCCACAGGTTGAGACCCCCTGCACTAAGCAGTAGGATGTTCTGCATGGGTTGCTGTCCCGTCCTGTTGAAGATGTGCTCACTGCAGGAAAGACTACACTTACTCATCATTGGGCCAGAGGGTACATGACTTCTTTGCCTAGTGGTTAGAAGACTTCCCTGTGACAAAAGAAACTCAGGTCCTGATTCCAGCTTGCAGACCCGTGTCTGTATTTTAGCCAATAATGGTTATGATGTAAAAAAGCAGGTGTTGCTGTATTGTTACTATGCAAATGTTCATACGTTCATCCCCTGGGACATTTCCCCGATAATAGCCACGTTACATTTTTCTTTATAATGATTCTAGGGAAAGAGACCATTTAACTACCAGAGGTAAAAATGTGCATCAGATTAACTTCAGTCATGTCAGTTTGAAAAATGATTGCACCTTCCAAAGTGAAACCTCAGATGCTTTCGTTTTCGATTAAATTTGTCTCCCTTATCTCCCCACACTCTCCAAATCAATTTTCTTGTCCTTTTTGAATCTTTGATCAAGATTTTTTTTCAACTTCAGTGTTTTAACCAGCATATCAACACAGCATCAACTTGGTGGAAAGGTCTGGCAAGTAATAATCCATTATTTACCTCCAGAAATGGTAGAGAGGCCAGCTAGGGGGAAGCTAGCTCTTCTTGACTTACTGCTCACAAACGGGGAGGCATTAGTTGAGAATGTGAAGGTGAAAGTTAACCTGGGTGACCATGACCATGAAATGATATAGTTCAGGATCATAAGGGGAGGAAGCAAGAGCACTGGAATAAGGACACCGGTCATCAGAAGAGCAGACTTTTAACAAACTCAGGGAACTGGTGGGCAGTAACCCCTGGGAGGCAAATCTGAGGGGAAAAGGAGTCCAGGAGAGTTGGCTGTACTTCAAGAAGACCCTTTTATGGGTACAGGAGCAAGCTATCCCAATGCAATAGAAGAACGGGAAGTGCAACAGGAGAACAGCCTGGCTAGACAGCACTCTCTTCAATGAATTGAAACTCAAAAAGGAATCCTATAAAAGTGGAAACTTGTTCACAGTAGTAGGGAACAGAGTATTGCATGGGCATGCAAGGAGAACATTAGGAAGGCCAAGGCACAATATGAGGGGCAGCTGACAAGGGACATAAGAGATTTAACAAGTACATCAAAAATAAGAGGAAGAGCAGCAAAAGCTGGTCCCTTACTTATCAAATTTGCACATGAACTCAAGTTAGGTGAAGTTGCAGATACTCCAGAGAGCAAGGCTAGGATGCAGAATGACCTGAATAGACTGGAGAAATGGTCCGCCACCAATCAGATACGATTCAGCAAGGACAAGTGCGAAGTCCTGTGTTTGGGACAGAATAATTGCATGCACCGACACAGACTGAGGAATGCGTGGCTAGGCTGCAGTACTGCAGAGAAAGACCTGGAGGTTACAGTAGACCATAAGCTGAATATAAGCTAGCCGTGTGCTCTTCTTGCAAAAAAAAAAAAAAAAAATTAATTAAAGCCAACAGCACACTGGGTCGTATTAACAAGAGTGTCACGTGCAAATCAAGGGAAGCAATTCTTCTGTTCTGGTCAGCACTGGTGAGGTCTCACCTGGAGTGCTGTGTCCAGTTTTAGGACCCACACTTCAAGAAAGATGTGGACAATTTGGAAAGAGTCCAGCGCAGAGCAACCAAAATGATTAGGGGCCTGGAAGGAAAAGCTTACAAGGAAAGGAGAAGAGAAGACTGCAGGGGCATTTGATACCAGTCTTGAAATACCTGGAGGACCATTTCAGAGAGGATGGAGATGGGCTGTAGGGAACAGGATTAGGAGCAATGACCCCAAACTGCAGCAGGGGACATTTAGGTTGGAGATTAAGAGGAGTTTTCTGACTTTGAGGGTGGTCGAGCATTGGAACGAGCTACCTGGAGAAACTGGGATTGCAGTCCTTGGAAGTTTTTAAGAGCAGGTTAGACAGACACTTGGCTGGGATGGTATAGTCAGGGATGGTCCCACCTTTAGCAGGCGGCTGGACTATCAGTGTTTCTCAACCAGCGGGACGCATCCCACTGGTAGGACTTGAAGGTTGGGCAGGTGGGGCTTCAACTCATTGCTGATTGAAAAAAAATCAGTTGTTTGCACTTCAGCTAGAGGAGTCAACAGGTATCTCGAGCAGTGCAGTTTTGTGGGGGTTTATTTTTATCATGGTAGGACCAGGGGGTTTTTTTAAAAATAGTCGGTGGGACATAAGGTGCAAAAGGTTGAGAACCGCTGGACTTAGATGACCTTGTGAGGTCTGTTCCAGCCCTACTTTCCCCCTGATTATATATGCATGTCATACCTGGAAAATGTGAATGATCATGCTTCTGAATGAAGATACTGTATTGAATGAAGATACTGTACTGTTCTTAAATGTTTAACTGTTCATGAATTCTCCCACCGCTCCGTGTTGGAGCTAGATGAACCCATGGACAAGCTGACATGAGATGAAAGTAGTTATGTATCAGAGCAAGCTTTTATTTTTCTGAAATAGTCTTAGTGTGATGTATTGCTATGTGTTGTCACCCAAGGAAATCTTCTTTTGAAGTTAGACCCCTCCTTTTCCCATAGTGAAGTAGCATCTAAGCCATTAACCATATGATGGCTCTTTGAATGGAAATGTCTTTTATCGCTTATGGATCCCCATGTTAGAAATGTCTGCCCTTTGTCGCCCCTCACCTCGCTTCAAAATATATATATATATATTAAGGGGAGGGCATTACTGTGAATGGTTACAATTAACACTTGGTATATCATAACTTTTGCCTTTATTGGAAAAGGCACGTAGTATATTGCTTAAATTTAGTCCATTAGTAACTCCTGTATTTGAGGGGAAAATATTACTAAATCGGTATTACTCAGAAAGAAATAATTGCCTACAAAATTAAATGTGTATGTGGGTGAGAGGTTCCTTAACTTGTTGGTGGTTTCAGACAGTAACTCTGGAAGGCATCCCAGATGCTTTTCACACGCAGCAGAAGACAATGTTAATGCTTCGGCTAATTATCCTGTCCACGTACGCAGGTTCATACATATAATTCCCTAAGATGAGACTTTTCCTCTTGGTTTTTATTTTTAAATCTGTGCTGACCTGGCAGATGTTGGGGACCAGCTTTTAATTCCTCAAGATGTTATTTTTATTTAGTTTCTGATGAAAAGGTGAGTTTTAGCCTTAAGCTAGCAATATTAATTATTTGTGGCTGCAAAAACTGGCATTCTTCATTTGCAAATCTCTCCCCAAGGTAACGGCAGGTATCACAAGACCTGCACACTTGCAATTGTGGGGCAATTCAGAATATTTCTTTGTTTTGGTTGAAACGGTACATTGGGTTTTTTGTTACCAAGGAGAGGGACAGAAGAGAAAGATATGACGCCTATTAGTTTATTTTCTGCACGTGTCTTACTTGGTGGCATCCGTGTTCAAGGACTTTTGAGCTCAGGCAGCTGCTCTTGCCACACAGTTATGGTTTCGTTGCCATTTGTTAGACACCAGGTGCGACTTCGGAGCTCCTACCCATAGGATCTGAAGAAGACAAAAGTTGAATTTAGAAGAAAAATGAAATAGTCTAGCTCAGCCATGCTCCTCTGCGAGGTTTCAGGCTATTATGGTTTCTTAGGTGCCTACATCCCTGCAAGGACAGCTTGGCCAATGTACCTGAAAAGCCTCTAATCAAACAGTTCCAGTTTTCTGGTATTTATTATTCATATACTTATATCCTCTCCTGCCACTGGTTGCTTGCAGCTTGTCAATAGGGCCCACTCCTCTGTGGTGTGAAGAAGGAAGCCTTATGCTGACCAGATGAAAACATATTTGATTTCTCTGCTGTTAGCAACCCCATTTAACTCCACGGGAGTCTGACGCCCATTGATTTGTGATTATTTTTGGCACTTAATTAGACAGCGAGGGACTGTACTGTACCACCAAGCATTATCTCAGAGCAAAATCGGGAGTAAGAAAAGCACAGGATGTGATTTCATCTGCTGAGAGGTCACAATCCAATAACTTTATTTTTAATTCCTCCCTTTCTGTTCTGCCACCTTTGTAAAAAGAGATGCTCCCTTGTCCCTGGGCAAAAGCCCTCGTGTCCTCCTTGCGATACTCGCAGACTGTCATCTTCCATCTTTCTGTTTCTTGGGCTTTTGAGTTTGCAGCACTGGAGCTGAATGAAGCAGTTGCAAAGACTCCACTATTTCAAGTGCAAGTTGCAAACTCAATACTCAGAGTTTAAGGTGCGAATGCCTGGCTGGCTCTCACGTCGTGCCGGATCCCTGCGGCTTTCGTCATAAGACCCCCAATGAACCCCATATATGCAGACTTCAGGAGCAAGGCAGAACGAAAATGACTCCTTTAAGGGCATCTGCTTTTACTGACAGAGAGGTCTAGAAAAATGAAGGAACAAGCATCATATTTCTTAAAAACAATTTTTTTTATTTTTTTTTTACAGTGGGAACGTGTTATAAAACATTCTGCCAGTGTTGTTTCCCTTGGGATTTAGAGTGAGAGACATGAAGGCTGACAACTCTCTTCCTGTTGTAGGTCAGAGCTTCAAGGAACTCTGTAATCTTCCCACCAGCTTTACTCTCTCCTGGAACTCACGGTTAAAATTAGATGCTGGCTGAACTTTCGTAGTTCAATTTGAAAGCTTTCAGAGGCAAAGTAAAACAACTGCAGAAGAGACAGCTTTCTCACAGTACCACTCTGAGAAGCCACTTTGTACAGAGTAACATGGTTTTCCTAACTGATGGGTCCCTTTACGTAGATGTTATCGTAAATCATGATTAACAAGAGAGCCCACTGTGCAGCGTGGAAATAATCTATACATGCGCTTTGTCTTGGAAAGAGGGTATCTTCCTTGAGGATATTGCATTACCATTTGATTTGATTTTTCTCTTGCTAGTTCACCTCCTGGCCCAAAGTTTGTCCGAGCCCGAGGTACACGAGCAGTTTGCAAAAGATCAGGCAAACGCAAGGAAATGAATGGGCTCCGGGGCTCTGCCGTATGTGATGTGAATTATTAACTGCTGATTCAGAAATTAGGCTGGGGTTGCTGGAACATGGGGAAGGCTTCGCATCCAGTAAAGAGAGGAGAGGGGCTCTGTTTAGTCTCTGTTGCAGGATGCGGCACCCTTCCCATTTCTAAGCCAGCCTAGTTTGATTACCCTCTGTATTCAGGCCTCGAAACAGCTTGTAAAACTTTTTATCATGCCTTCCCAGATCACGTGGAGCGCATTGTAGCATTTGCTTTCCTTTGTCCACATCTGTTTTCCAAACTCGTTACTTTTGTTATTACATTCATTAAAAAATTGTGTTTATTTCCATCCCACAAGTTCATTTCTTTTTTTTTTTTTTTTTATCTCCCAGCATAATTAAATGACTGCATCAAATGGTCTAATATATACTTGAGAAGATTATTGTGAGCTGATTCCTAGTGCATCGTCATTGTTGCCAACACCGGCTTTGTCAGGAGTCTGCTTTCATGTGTTAAAAGGACTGGTCATAAAAATCCATAGGGAGACTTGAGTCAATCACAAACTTAGCCTTGGGACAGTACATTGCTGTTCTTCACCCACCTTGCCCCCCGGTTTCCCTGCTGTGGTTTTTGTCCTACTCCTCTTGTTACATCAAGTCTTTAATTAGGTAGCAAGCTCTCTTAGGCAAAGACTTTGCCTTATTTGTACTTATCACTACATAGCACCAGATAAAACAGCCGTTCGTATGGAATTGGTGAACTTCAGGAAAACGCCACTCACTTGATTTTGCTTCGGTGGATACGGGAGCGCTGCACATTTGTTTCACTGGAATACAAATTTAAAGCATAGTCTTACTTGGAGCACAGAACAAGAGAGACATGCATGGTAATGCCAGTTTTGCTACCGATTTACTGTGTAGCCTTGGGAAAGTCACATAGGTGTCTCTGGCTAATTTCCTTCTCCTTCTCAGTTAATGAATGGCACAAGTGGTATTGTGTTACAGATGATTTTCCATTCTATAGTTCAGAGTGCGCATATATATATAGTATAGTTCAGAGTGCATATATAGTTCATAGTATATATACATAGTTCAGATTGCATATATATATATATACACACACACACACACACTCAAATTACTCTGTTAGCATGCATATATATATATATATAATATGCTCTGTGTGTGTATATATGTGTGTATGCTAACAGAGTGATTTGAGATTTACATCAGTGTATCTGTGTCTTGGTGTAAGCTGAGGGCTATAATGACTTTGCAGGGGGATTTTGAAGAGCATTTTCAGTTGAAGCCATCAAAAACATGGGGCCTGATTCTTTGTTGCCCTGACTATACTTAGTCACTTGTATCTCGTCTGAAAATGGGTCCAAAATGTTATATAAAATCTTTCAGGGATGTACTTGGTAGCCGTGTTGGTCTGAGACAAGAAGACGTGCACAAAACTAGAACTCTTGGTTCCAAAATGATACCTTTTATTAGACCAACTGGGAAATCGCAAGAGAATTGTCCTTTTCTGCAGTTTTCTTGCGATTTCCCAGTTGGTCTAATAAAAGGTATCATTTTGGAACCAAGAGTTCTAGTTTTGTCCACATCAGATCTTACTATTTTCCGCTGACTCCTCGCTGGTGTAATGCCAATGCAGGATCAAGGCAACAGAGACCCTTGGCCATGAAAGCTGGCTATCTATGTCCATCACATGGCAGGGGAACTTTTTTTTAAGTTATTCTTAGCAGGAAAACATTTTTAACAAAATCCCATATTGTCAGATAGTGGAAAGGAATTAACTTTCCCATTTCTGAGGCCATTTATTTGTTTGCATTCGGGTTTTTGTTTCTTCTGATGCCATGGCATTGTTGGGTAGTAATGCTGAGTATGGTAGCTTTTTGTAAACCTTTAGATACAGGTTTGCATCTGGTTGGAGGGGTTTTTCCTTTCCTGTAACCTGTGACTTATTCTGCAGTTCTCTGACATCTGTTTTTTCACATCAGCTGTGGTTGCAATCATGGTGTTGGTTATATCGGAGACATCTCCAAGTTGGTTTCTGTGTTCCTGTCCCGGTGGTATTGCGGATAACCTTTCCTTCCCCACCTTCTTGTGCACTCTCTCTCCTCATCCAGGACCTTACGTAGCCCTGTGGGCTGCAGAGGGATTAACTGAACCAATAAACACAACTTTATTTTATAGTTTTATAGCATGATTAGCTATTGAGTGCTCTGTACTAAAACAACGTTTGTTAGTCTAGTTCAAGACAAAGTTTTGTTAGGCACAGTGGGGCTTTAGTCCCTTGAGGAGTCCAACCTACTAAATATAATATTAGTTAACATATTTTACCGATGTGAAGAAAATGCTTTTCTGTACAGCGAAAGCTTCTCTTGGCCCGTGGTATTCATTTTGCCGTAATCTCTCTCTCTAGTTTGTTAGTAAAAGGATTTACTAACTATACATATTAACTACATATGTACAGTTTGTTAGTAAAAGGATTTGGTTGATGAATTCTCTTCCTCACAGTTTTAAATCACAACGAAAATCTTTTATTAGACTTACCAGTTACACAGGGGAACTTGCTTACCTCATCAGACTTACCACGACGACATTACCGACAGGAATCGTTTACATAAGCTTTTCACAGCTCAAACTTATGTTCTAGATTTCCTTTCTCTTGCTTCGCCTTCCCCCCTCCCCAGTGTAAGGCCTCACTAGAGTTCCCCTGGATTTACATCTGATATAATGCCACTGATTCCCATGCCAATGGATGGGACTCCATGTAGTGCAGCGGTCATCGCAGTGTGCCCTTCGTGATGGGACCAGCTGGCTCTAAACAACTTCCTATGCAAACCTGGGGCTTTTAGGGGTGTCGGTTGGTCTAAGGACGTAGGCAGACATCAGATTCACCCCAAGAACCTTATCTTTTATTAGACCAGCTTAAATAGTGGGATTAGGGGAATTCAGCATGAACGTCAGGAAGAGGTATTCTGATTGACAGGTTGGTACTGGCTTGTGGAGTTGACTCACAAATAGCAGCAGCCCCATCCTATAAGCCATTTAATATTTTAAAAAATGCTGTGGTAGTGAACAGTTCTGTATCAAGGGGTATGCTGAACTGGTAACAGAGATTAAAAGGGAGCAAGGAATATTTTTCATGGGACATGAGCTTGACATATAAGCTCCCCCCCTTTTGTTGGAGCCCTTCTTTAAAACAGGTAGGCATATCCCATCCGTGATTGTCTCTGATTGCGATGTTTGAACATTGGTGGAATCCAATAGCTGTAAGACTCTTCCATGTAAGCGTTCTGCATCTATAATTATTCAGAAACCTTTTAAGCATGGGTGACTAGTGCCTCCCAAGTCTGGGGGGGCACGAGATTGCCAGCGGGGTGGGGGGTCCCCAGCAGCAAAACCAGAAGTGCACTTCCAGTGCGGCTGGCGCTTCCAGGGGGTGCACGGCTGATCTCACGGGGTGCGCACGCACCCGCGTGCACCCCCTACGTGTCGCCAGTGCTTTTAAGTGACCTGTTTGGTTAAGAAGCGTGACTCAGTGGCGTCTTCCCTTCTGTCCCGCTAGTGTTGACCACCCTTCTGCTATGATAGAAGCTCATGTGTTTTGATCTAGTGTAATCCAAACGTATTTAGTCTGTATTTTATTCCACTTTGTAAACACGTTTTTTCCATAGCTGCAAATGTCTCCACAATTATTTGTTTCAATTTGTAAATTGAACAAAAGGCTTTAATAAACAATGTCCTCGGGCAGGCTCTCCTCTCCATCTAGTGAAGAAACATGAGTTTTAAACTGAGCAGCCTGTAAACTGCTGCAGATTCAAAGGGGAAGCTTCCACCATTTTGTTCAGCCCAGCCATTTAGAAGTTCAAAGCACTTTTTGCCGTAAGTAAACTATGCAGTCAAACTGTAAATAGGGTTTGGAATTACAGTGGGTATTTTGAAGCCTGTTGCTGGTGGCATCTGTCCCATCTGAAATGCAGCATTATTTTGTGATACTAGAGGGTTGACTGTAACCAGTTTAATGTTGCATTGAATTTGCAGAAGATGGATTTCCGTCACTAAGCGAACTGTGATTTTTCTACATTGCCTCTCTGTTTATGATTGCTAAGTCGATGTGAGAGACGTGTAAGTCCTATCAGCCAGCTTCTGGCTCCAAAGGTGCAAGCACTTGAATAGACAAACGGAGAGCTCCAGCTGGGGCGGGGAGGGCCTGACAACTACTTGCAAAGGCTTTGCTCAAAATTAAAAACTTGTTTGCAGGATCCCAAAAGTCTACAGCTGTTGCACTGCATTGGGACAGAAATCAAGACAGTCTTTAGCTCCCTCAGATCCTGAAGTTTTTTTAGCTGGAGACTTACTGGTTCCTCTGTCGGAGAGAGATCGATTCACAAGCCCCATAGACCTTGTTGAAATCATTTTATCATATAGCAATATAGGGCCAAATCCTTTTCAGGCTCTCATTCATAAGCATATATTGTGTGCCTTTGTAAGTCATGTACAAAGGAATTAAGTCTACCAAAATACAACAAACGCGATTTGTTGAAGAAAGACATGGCAGAATATAAGGGTAGCCCTCCTGATTAAAGTATTCATGTCAATAGAAAAGAAATATCGGCTTAAAGTAAACCACCAAAAGATCAGCTATTTTTAGACTATTCAGTGTTGAATGTTGAGACCAGAAGAAGAGAACAAGCATGTCCGAAGAGAGTTTAGCGGCTTTGCCAGTTCTCCTTGAGGTCGATCTTGGTAAAGGAAGGCTTTGCTGGACCGATGTAGTGCGACTAAAATCAAGTGACCTTTCAGTGGAAGTCCACATCCTTTTGCTTTGATACGAAGTCTGAGATAACCGAAGCCGAACTTGTATAGCTCATGGTGTGTCTTCCAGTCCTGCTAAGAGCCTTCAAAGCTGAACCCAGTGGAGAGCCAACGTGCCATATATTACCTTCTGCTGAGCAGCAATGCGGGATGCATCCCAGTTCATGATCACTATGTCCGGCATTATGCAAAGGATTGTGAAGCATGTACTTTTATAGAACAGATAGTAATGCCCAAATATTTCCCTTTCAACCACTAACTTAGTCATTTTATTTGTTGTTCTGGCCCTGTGGATTGTTATCGCTGGCACAAAAATGTCTTTACCCCTCAAATTTACTAGCTTGTTTCCGCATTTTTCTCCTTAAAGTGAAGAGAACTTTATGAATTACTCTTTTGACATTAACTAACCAACGCTCGAGACTGCTGTTCGCTGTTATAGTGCCGTGGGATCCTTGCTTTGAGGTCCAACCACTTCTTATTAGGTAGACCATTCAAGTCTTTGTTTTATCCATGATAGAAACCGTATCGCTCACCAACGAAGCGGCACTTCCAGATGAAAAGGCCCTCCTTTACTTTTGAAGTGTATTGAGAATTATACCGTCCACGTGCTGAACAGCAACATTAAGTGGTGTCAGATTGTGGACAAAGGAAAGCCTAAATCTTTAAATCGGTTCAGATTTGCACAGTCCATACGTTCGATATCTACTTCTAGTTCGTTGTTCCAGAGCAGACTGAAAACTGTCTCTGGTGGAACAAGGGTCTTTGTTCTGCTTCGGCATGGGACTTTTCATGTTGCAGCACGTGATCCTGCTCATCCCGCAGTGACAGTTTAGCACAGAAATTGTGAGAGAGAGGAGATTCTGAAATGGGAGGGACTGATTTGTCTGCCTTGTGTTCATTGCTGGCTGAAGCAGCTTCTCCTTTCAGCAAATTTTGAGATTCTCCCTGATTGGCACTGTGATGCAGTTTGGCTTCATGGCTATTGGTAAATCTTGGACCAGGTAAAGTGCAGACGTAATGGGAGGGACTCCCTCCTACACTGCTGTTCCACTTGGTGTGTAAACCACCCATCTGCTTGACAGAAGCAGTTAATTTTATCCTTTCTAAGTCTTTCCTTGAGGTTTTAAAATTGATTTTTGGAGGAGAGGAATGGGGGTTTCGCTGACGGCTGGTTTTCAGAAGCCTAACCCGGAACTAAAAAATAGTTTAAAAATAGCTCTTCCTAGTACCTGTTGTTAGACGCATATGACTTTGATTGCTTCCAGCAGCCTTTTGTGGCTTTTACATGATGTGTTATTTGCCTATATAATAAGGAGGGGGAGTTGATTTGCTTGCGCTTTTTTTTTGTTTGTTTTTGGTGATTTTATGGCCTTCGCTGTGCGAGTAAATTGGGTAGGATTGTTGATGCTCTGCTAGTTTTGACATTTTGTTAGAAAATTCCTGTGCTCTGACCTTCAAAGTGTGCAAAGTCTGGTGCATGGGGCTGTTGTTTGGGTTTTGGCCTTCTAACATGGCTCTTATGCTATTGGCTTCATTGCGAGTCCTAATAAAACCATGGGGA
The DNA here is from genome assembly GCF_030867095.1 of Alligator mississippiensis. NCBI lineage: Eukaryota > Metazoa > Chordata > Crocodylia > Alligatoridae > Alligator > Alligator mississippiensis. The sequence continues at coordinate 4,259,067 of NC_081837.1, read as the reverse complement.
GGATTTTGATGGGGAGGATATTGCACTGACTTGAGGTTTCAGTTTTGATATTACGTTGGCTGCTGCATGTCATCCTTGGTAAACCAAATCTAAAAAGCATGGCTTGTTTTAGAAAGTCGCAGGCTTTCGAGAGTGACATTCGGCGAATCACAGTCATCACACTGTCAAGTATTTGCCCGCGTATCGGTTGGTTTGTGCATATGCTTACACTCACACTGCCTTCAGGCTTGTTTTACTAAGTTGGATAGAGTGTTTATTATGTGGGCTGCAAAATATGTTCCTAATGGTATCCGAAACCGTGGTGCCACAATGGCTAGGAGTTGTTTGAACCTCCTGTTGTGCAACAAAGAGCATGGCAGGTAACCACAAGCCATAGGGTTGGCTATCTTCTAGGGGGACTGGATGATTGTGGTAGCACAGCGCTCTGCTTTGGGCTGCACGCTCGCCCTCGCAGTTAACTGTTTGCTTGGCTTGGCCGGCGTGGGTGCCGGCAACAGCACTTTGTCACGGTGAGATACGAGTCTCGCTTATCTCCAGAGCCTCCCCGCTGCAACTGCTGCCGCCCAATTCCTGCAGCTTCTCAGGGTTTGGAGCGGGAAGGTATCAAGATGCTTTGTCATGACTCTGTCTCCTGGGCAGATTGTATTTTACTTGGACCACCAGGTGCGGGCGTTTTTTCCAGTGGAAGAGCAGCATCTTCGTATTCCTTGTCACAACACCCTTCTGGCCTGGGTTAGGGCTCTTCTTGCCTCTGGCAGGTTTGGAGCGATGGGGCGGGGGGGCATCCCCCCACGTGCGCAGTTCAGTTCACACGGGGCATATTTTTGTGGTGCGTGTTTAATGTGGCATCTGCTTTCCTCGTTCTCTTGTCTCCCTTTTAGCCTGGACTGCGTGTTCAGGAGCTGCTTGCATCACTCGTAGGCATCTCTGCCCACAGATCATTTTACACAAGGCAGAATAACTGCTTTCATTTCCCAAGTCACTCTTAGCCCCTTGCACCAGTCCTTGAAGGGCTGGAGTACTTTGGGGAAAGTCTGCGTGTGATAACATTTTAAAGAATGCATTTATTGCCTCCAGTTGCGCAGGATGGCACGTGTGGAGCGCTCCAAAGGCTAGACCCAACCAAACCAGAGGAGGAGACATTAATTCTAAAAATTATTTCTATTAGAAAGAAAACCCGATTGCATCACTTTGTTCGGGCACTGCAAATACCGGTGTTTGTATTGCAGTGCCGTCCTCCTAGGTCATATGCTCAGTGCTGCACAAACAGGAAAAAAAATGTTCCCTCCCCCCGACAGCGTTGCGTGTGTGGCTTACATGTCTCACGTGAAAAAACGAACCATGCGTGGAGCTACCGACTTGTCATTTTTTAGATCGTTGAATTTGTTTCATAAATATGGCACGACTAAATATCGGGCGTGTCGAATTTCAGTTTTTTTCTAAGATTTTTTAAAATTGCAGAATGAAAACGGGTACCAGCTGCGTGTTACCTGGTCAGCATGGACTTTCCTCTGACAGCAGGTACAATTGAGATATATGACCGTTGTGTAAATAATTCAGATCTAGTTAACTTGGACGAAGTGCAAATTAGGATCACACTTCTTCAGAGGCGGGGTGATTTATGCTGTCTGGCTGTGTCCATTAAGTGTGGGGTTGCTGATAAGACTTGTTTACTGCCAATTTGGGTTGTTGTAGGCCTGGAGAGCATCAGAAGCTGGAGATATAAAAGCCGATTCCTTATTTTGTGCACTTCTTACCACAACCGGTGAAATGTAGACGATGTGCAAAATGCTCGTGTCTGCTTTAGCTTTGCTAGTCTAAAATTCCAGTTTCAGATGTCTTTTTGCAAAAAAAGATACTAAGGAAACAGCATTCTAGGTATAACGACAATAAACAATAATAATATTTTTATAAAAATCATGTTAAAACCCCTCCCTGGATGCACTGAGCTTTGTGGAGAAAAGTGCTGTGCTGCTAGGGACTGAATGCACACATCAGCCCTTTTTGCTGTGGGTGGGCTGCTGACTGCCAGCCCCAGATGCAGTGACCTTGCCAACGGTGCAGAATTCACATGGCATCTAAAGCAACCAACCGCATCAAGCCCTTCTCCAGGAAAAAAAAATGCAGAAAGGGGTTCACCCAGCAGAAAGGGGTTCATCCTGAGATCCCTGTGCCTTTCTAGTGGTTTCAGGTGCCCCCAGAGCGCTGGTGATGATGGGCCATGTGGATAGACCGTACTTTCTGTGGATAGACCGTGATTTCCAGAGGGCTAGAAAGGATGCTCTTTGTCTCTGGTTGCATCTCTGCCTGTACAACTCCCCTGATTTCCACTCCCTCCACCAGCCCAGCTGCCAGTTTATACAGAAAGGCCTACCGCAGGTCTGGCGGCGGGATGCAGGGAGGTGGCTGGGTTACCGTTCGTCACCCAGAAGGTCCCCTCCATGCATAAACCTACCAGCACTTATCACTGCAGATGTGTTTCCAGATAAGACGTCACGGTACAACATGATTACAGCGATCCAAGTCAGCCGCTGTCCGTCTGTCTAGTGCCTCTCACTGTCTCAAGCGCACATCACTGCTGATCTGCCCGGATGCGTGCAGCTGCCCTGAGAAGAGTTATAAAAACTTGATTTTCAAACAGAATTATTAGCCCCCATCAGAAAATGACATTGGAAACTATTATGGAAATGAAACACTGCTTCTAAACTGTCCCTCTTGGGAGAATGGACCTTGCGCTGATTTTTGTAGAGCCCCTTCTCCTATTTTTCGCCCAGTCTTGGATAACGCAGTAGCATCCCAAAGTTGCGTGTTAAAACCGAACCTACGGGAAACTTTTGCGACACGTGAATTTTCCTGTGTCCGGCCTTCTGGGCACCACTCGTTCTTTTTAAAACATCAGTCCTTGGCAAATGATGCCTGTTCACCAGATTGAACAGATGCTATTAGGAGCAAAAAGTAAAGGCTTTGCCTTGCCATTATTTCCTATATGTATAATCATTACTGATTTGAAAAAGCCACTATAAAGCGCCATGCCAAATTCTACGCTGCGTCCTGCCAGATAGATCATATTTATCCATGTGTCAGCATAGGGCTGCATTCCTCATATTGCTGCTGCTGCGGCTGCTTGAAAGCAAAGAAGAGGAAGAAAATGTCTGTAAGCAGGCAGGTGGAGCCCTTTAGCATAGGAAAGATGTTAGGTCCTCTTGCCTTCTCCCCCAGGAGCCTGGGACTTCACTTCTTTGAGAAGAGATTTCACTTCCAATGTGCATAGTGACAAGAAAGGATAAAGAAGGGGTCAGTTTGCTCCAAGGAAAGATAGAGCCTGCCAGAGAATAATGCAGCAGAGCATAAATATTTTGGCTGGGTTGTGCTATAGCTCATGCATGATTTTTAAATTGGTGTGTCAGGATTTACATCCCCCAGCTTGTCAGGATGGACACCACAGTATGACTCAGTGGCAGAATAAACAGCTACAGGTCCAGGGCATCTGTGTATGGGTTTTAATTATTGCTTTTCAGAGTCTGCACACGCAGCCCAAGGCATGGCAACTGCAGGATGCAGAAACCACCTCTCGAGATCTAGGAGAGCACAGGGAAGGGCAGTCCCTGCTCCACCTGCCCTGAAGGTATACCCCGTGCTTTCCCACTCTGGGGAAATCGGGGCCGGATGCTGTTATCATCAGTGCTAGTGTAGATGCCTTGCTCTCACCAACACTGTGAGCTTTGCTGGGGCTGGGAAAGGTGAATGCAAGAGAGGGGGAAAGCGTCATGCATCTGTAATGTTGCAGCCCACCAGCCCATTCTGTCCAGCCTGCCGGGCCCCTAAAAAATTTAGACAATTAATATTTATCTGCCCCTGGCTGCCTGTCATGCGGCCCTCGATGGCTTGCCAAAACTCAGTAAGCGGCCCTCAGCCCAAAATAATTGCCCGCCCCTGCTCCAAACCCTCTGTCCCTCGGGTACTTCTTACTTATTTCCATCATCATGGCACCCAACAGCCCTCATCGTGGGCCAAGACTGCCTTTGCGCTAGGTGCTGCACGGAGAGAACAAAAAAATGGCCCCTGCCCCAAAGAGCTTGCAAACGAGTGAAACGAGACCAAGCCGTTGGCAGAGACGCATGGTCCTCTGAAGAAGAGGCCTCGTGTTGTCCTCCGGGAGGCCTCAGTTTAGCAAATGCACGCATACTTGACTCTGAGTACCTTAGTAGCCCCATTGATCTTACGGAGACTGCTCATGTAGGTGAAGGCAGAGTGGGTGCCTGAGTGTTTGCACAGCTGGGGCCTTCAGTTTTCCCTTTCCATTTCCAGGCCTCTTAAACTGATTGAGTTCTTGGCAGCGAATCTGTGAATCTCCTTAAATCACGTTCTTGTTAAAATCACCTTGAAGTTTTGGAGCTTAGTAAAGGAGGATCGGATCATTTTTAACTGCGAAGAAGCACAAAAGCAACTTGTCGTTTTCTTTAAAAAGGCTGCTGTTGAATCCCATTAAAACCGGATATTTCTCTCCTGTGACATGAAGTTAATAGGTTCTTGCAGTTATGTTTGGAAACATATTCTTTGAACCGGGGCGTAGCGTTCAGCCGGCGCAAGCCGAGCATTCCTGTCAAGTTTGCAAGAGGCCGCCTGGGCTCCGGACTTCAGTTATTTAGCTTTAAAATTATCTGTATATATTTGTATGTCTCTAACGAAGATGCGGTTCTCCTCCAAGTGTTTCGGAGCTTGCTCAGATGAGCATCGAGCCCATGCTCTTTTGGTCTTTACTTTGTGCCTATTAGCTTCTCTTTCTCTGCTTATAAATTTCTGATGACAGACATAAACATTTACCTCCGTAGGCATTACTTAACTCTGAGCTCACTTTGTTCTATAAATACAAATAAATAAAGACCACTTTAATGGGCGCGTCATAACCCAGCAGCGAAGTGGTTAAAAGTTTTAGCATGCAGACTGGCCAGCAGGAGTTGGCGGTGTGGAGTAAGGGGGACGCCAGCCTGTCTCTAAACTTTTTGGCCCTCCCCGAGTGCAGAGATGAAGGAAGAGCCCTCTATAAATCACTGGAGATTAGAGACCCTGTTCTTGCCGACTCTGCAGGGTTGCACTGCTTAATGTCAAAGCCTCACGTATTACTTTAACAGCACTCCTTTTCTTTATTAAATCCACTTTGAAATAAAAAAATGATGATCTTTCCAGTAAGGGGGGAGAAGGCCTAAAAGGATTTAGAAAGTATCTGTTATGTTACATTACTGAGACTAATAAGTGTATGGGGAGTCAGTAACATTTTTGCACCATTTCAGAAAATAAAATGAATAGATTCTGTAAAGGTTTCTTCCGTCAAAATATTCATTGCTCTTAACTGGGACCAGCTCTCCTGGGGCTCCTGGAGGAGAGTGACGGTGTGAACGCTAACTGGGGCTTACTTGAAGGTCGACAGAATTAAGTTTGCAGCTTCATCTTTGCACGTTTTTCAGCATCTGGTTTTAGATTAATTTTTTTTTTTACAGAACATTGAGTTTCTTCAGCCTGATCTTTATTCCGACTTTATCTCCTTCATCTGACTAGGATGAGACATACTTTGCACAGCTGTATCCAAGTTTGCTCTCAGCTTCATCAGGAGGCACAAGGTGGTCTCTAGGCGTTGAGTATTTATCTACCATTATGGCATTAGTTTCTTCGGGTTTTAAAGACCCTACTCAGATAACGTGAAGCGAGAAATTCCACTTCAACAAAACTGAATGCAGGATCCTCCATCTTAATATGACTCTTTGGAGTTAACGTTCTGAAACTCGTTACGCATCAATACCTGATATGCATATATTTATGTCTCTTAATTGATTGCAATCCCCCCCAACAAATTTTTTTCATTTAAATGAATTGCACACATGTATATTTTCTGCGCATAAATGTTTCAGATCCTCCAAGTCATTTAGGATCCATTAGGACACTAAAGCTTCTTACTGTTTTCTCATTAATAGTCAAGCCTGTTACAACAGCAAAAACAATTTCTAAGAGACAGGATTCTGTTAAAAACATCCCTGATGAAAGTCCTAGAAATCCTGACAGCAAATGTTGTCAAGCTAGGTTTTAGCCACGCACTTCTTTTTTACTGTGCAATATTGTGCCCCTGGAATGTAGTTTTTCTTTTAGTCTTATGACTTTAAATACAACCTTGGCATGAAACCAGTTAAGAGTAACAGATTTATAAGCTTTTGATGATGGATTCTGTTCGAAAGCAGTAGAGTAGGAGGTGAAAATATTTTTAGTCTTTAAATGCATTTAAAAATGTGATTAATTTTGTACATGGAGAGTAGTTTCTTTGTTTTTACCTGGGCTCAATGTGTTTTTGTACCCATTCGCAGCTCATTTATGGTCCAGCTCTCAGATGTAGTTTGAAGTTTAGAAATAGTTCACACCTATAAAATGTGGTTTTGCATTTGCCAGGGAAAATGAATAGTGTTTTGCAATGCATCTTATCCAAAAGTTGACAAGTAACAGCTTTTCTGCTAGCTTATTCTGACAAACAGCTTGAAGGTATCACCTTTGGAGGCGGCTGCCACAACGAAGTGCAGATATTCATTTATAGCTGTTTGTACTCCGTGCGTTCTTTCATGTGCTCAGGAATATTGCCCAGTTTGAAAGCATGAGCTCTTAAATAACTGGAAATGGAGGCGGAGTTAAGCTGTTGTATGAACAGGACAAATTTCTGGAACGATATATGTGAATATTTAAGAACATGGATTCGGTGATTAACATTTCACAAGTGTCGCTTTTAACTGAAAAAAAAAAAGAAAGGAGCAGGAGGTTATCATAAGATTGTAACCAGTGGTCCTGGAGCAGACTCTTAGACCAGCAGTTAGTGTTTTATTAGGAGAGAACAACTCTATAAAAGGAACAGGAGATTCAATCATAATATAGTGGGGTGACATGAAGGCAGCTGACAGCATGGCTTCAAAAACCATTTAAGATCCAAGAAAAGTTGCCACAAGTAATATACTGCAGCTGGTTAAATCATTTTGGAAAAAAGCAGAACCTGCCATAATCCTGCGGGTTTGCGTTCTGGAGCAGGACCATGACGTTCCACTGCACATTCAGGTTAGGCGCTTGTTACCGCACGCGCACATGCACACGCATGCACACGCAAACACGCAGACAGGACTGGGACAAATCACTCCACTTTTTTTTTTTAATTATTATTTTGTCTGCTCATTTCTGAAAGTGGTCTTGGGGGAAAGTAGGAACCAACCGGCAGATCGGTGGTTCAGGTTGGAAAGAAAGTGAATAAAACGTTAGTTAGGAAATGAAGTCGTATGTACTTATAGAGAGGGTGTTTGCCGTTGTAAGCCGATGCCTCAAGGCAGGCCGTATCAAAGGAAGAAGATGCCACGGCTAAGGATTGTTTTAAAAAGCTAAATGGAATGAAAGGCAAAGCCGTGTTTTCCTCCCCAAAATTCCTTTGAAAAATATGTGTAGTGATTGTGCTACGCTGAATAATTGTGGTTTAAAAAATATATATATCTCCATTCTTCTCACGTAAACACAAGAAGCCGGGGCCGGGGGGGACTTGTGAAGAAGAAAAGAACAGAAAGAGCGGATCGTTTTGGAGAGGCAGTGCTGGGGACAGCTCGAGACTCTCTCGCGATCAAGATCTGGTCAGTAGATACGTCAGCCGGGGTGGAATGTAAAATCTACACACTTCAGACAGATCCGGGGGAGGAAGCCAAGCGTCTCATGCAGAGAGCACATCACGGCCTGGAGACCATATTTCCTTCGTGGCAACTGACATGAAAGTGATCAACAGCTGGTTAGACGTCGTCTTCGGAAGAGTGGCAGCCGCTGCCAAGATGGTGCTACTGGTTAGATTAAAAACAAAAAAAATCAATCAAATATACAGAAGGGGCCATGAGTGACCTTGTTCGTGAAAGGTGATAGTCTGTATATTGCCCAAAGCAGTATGTTCTATGTATTGTATATTGCCTGAGCACCTTACAGAAAGGCGTGTTACTGTGTCCGCACCAAAAGAGAATATGCGTTTAAGAGCACGCTACAGTATTTCATCAGTGTTTCTTGCTGAAAGTTGCTATCATTAAAGAAAAATACTTCACTGAAGTGGGTGCAAAAGGTCTGCGCGCTCCCCAGAGGGCAGTTGTCGGCCTTAGTGAATAAAAAGCAAAAATACGATCGCACAGACAGTAGAGTGATATTGTAGAGGGCAGGGATACAGAATGAACCAGCAAATTTTTATTGCTTCCCAATTAGGACACAAAAGACTCCACAAATCGCCCAAAACAAGCAAACTTTCTGTTCTTAATTTATCTATACGAGGGGCAGAATCAAAATCCTTACAGTAAGTGTTTGGAATTCCTTTTGTTATTAAAAAATTCCATGGTGATCGTGTTTTGTGAAAAAGCACAAGCCGAGGGAAAATTAGGAAACCCAGACTGCCACTGTCAACCACAGCGCTGCAATAAACTGCACGCAGGATCGCACCTGGCAGCGCTGACACAGGTGACTGAAGAACAAGCTTCGCTGTATAAAAGAGGAATTTTTCGTCCCCGTTGAAACCTCCTTCCACCTGCACCAGCTCTGTAACTTCTCATTGTGGTTCATTTCCAGAAGATGGCGTGCAGCTTGGATATTTCAAACGCAGCTTGCAATTTCTCCTTATAGATATATAGTCTTGCAAGCTTGGGGATTGATCCTGTTCTCACTCAAGTCCCCCTAACTTGAATAGTGCAGAATCAGTCCCCAGGGTGCTTTTTGTTCTTTTTTTCCAAGTGGGGCCAGACTTTCCCCATTGCAGAAGCCCTTTGCTGAAGCTTAAAAGCTAAAACAAGTTCTTTGTGTGCCACCTGTGGTTCCTTTCCTACACCTTGCCCATGCATTTATTCTCTGCAAGGCACAGTTTCTCTCCGACTAATGAGTTCTGCATTGATGTCTCACTGAATTTACCTCTGGTAACTACCAAAGTCTTAGTGAGGCTAAGCACTGGATAGCACAGGGTTTGCAATACCTTTGTATCCATAGAAATGGTCTCTCGAGCTCTGGGTAGCCGCATATTACTAGGGTGGTGTAAGGAAAACTCATGCTGATGTTTCTTATACACGGCTTGTTTTGTTGTCAAAATGAAGGACTTATCTCCAAAGCTGTCAGTCTGGGCCTTTATGCATTCGCATATATTTATTTAAAAAAAAAGACGAATGAATGACTAGATGAATGAATCGGTAAAAGAAAGTGTTCCTATATTTCTATTATTCCTGCCATTTGGTTTCTTGGGTGTTTTTCTCTTTTCCATTTGGACATTCTTAGTTTTTCCTCATAATTTCATGCAGCCAGGCTTGAAGGACTTAGGTATTTTTTTCCCCTTCTGGGGTAGGTGACCCACAATCCTTTGCATGCACTAAGACAATGTTTCACAGGTCAGTGGTTGCCCCCTCAACTAACAAGGTAGGATAGAGCAGAGGTTCTCTATCCCCATGCCACGGCCTTGTACCGGACCATGAAGGGTTGGCTGCCGGACCGGAAGTCCAGAAGTGACCGGCATACTGTGGACCGGCAGCCAACCCTTTTTTTATACGGAGCATACTCAGGTGTTGAGTATTTATCTACCATTATGGTATTAGTTTCTTCTGATTTAAAGACCCTACGATAACACCTGAGTATACTCCATATAAAAAAGAGTTGGCTGCCGGTCTGCAATATGCCGGTCGTTTCCTTTCTGCAGTCTGCTGGTCCGCGGTTTGCCAGTTCGCGGTCACTTCCAGTCCGCGGTTTGCCGGCCCGTGGTCAAAAGGGTTGGGAACCACCGGTACAGAGTACCGCTTCCTAGTTTGGTCCATCAGGAATAAAAGCCGCTTGGAATTAATCTCAACGAAAGTGTCTGTCATCCTGGAAACAAGATGGCTTGAGGATTATAGACCAATTTCACACTTAAGATAGGCATAACCGCTGCTGATAGAGAAAAGATGGGTGAATAAGCTGAATCCTGATTTGCCCATAAACCTTCAGATGGGTAATGTCTAATAAGCCGCTGAAATGGGATATCTGGAAAATGAACTCATTTTTAAGTGGGTCACAACATCTGTGATTATCTTGTTGGGATTACTCGCAGGCTCATGCTGTGGTATCATTTACTGTTTCCTGTAGGCCTTGCCATTCTGTACCGGGGTTTGCAATGAGTGCATGTAAATGGTCTGTGGCTTTGAGGTAGATCCTGCCAGCTCACAGACTGCTTGCCTCAGTGGGTGGGTGGAACAAATATATCAGTGTCATCTCTAAATATTGGAGACATATGGGGCCAAATTCATCCCTAGTTTAACAGCATTGACTTTGGAGTTAAACCAAAGCTGAATTTTGACCCCTTTTTTTCCTGCCTAATTATAGCAAAATCACTCTGCAGCTTTCTTAAATGTGCTGATGCCCATCTCTCCTTTTGCCCTCTCAGTCTCTTCAAGGTAATTCATTTATTCCCTTGGTTTAAAAACTATCTAAAAAACAATAGATAATTTATGCTGCAGAGCCATTTCAGCTGTGAGACAAAGCACATAATGGGCCTGCAATTTACTTCCACTGCAGTCAGTGCCAGGACTCCTGCCGGCTTTAATGGGAGCGGGACCAGATCCATCGTGCTCCGGCGTGGAATGAAGTAACCTTTCTGTGTACAATAAGGCAGAATTAAAGGAAAAACAAACTAGTGGTCAAAACCCTCCCACATAGTCGCACATTCACGCTGCTATGTTCGCCTAGGTGGTGGCGATGGTCTGTTACTGCACAATCGCAGCGTTTACACTAGAAATAAGAAATATGTTGGGAAAGTTGATTCTGAACGATCAGGCATATTTAAGGTACCTTTGCAAAACCACAACCCAACACGCAGCCTTGAGAAACTGATCTCCATGCTGCTGCTGTCCCCATGTGCTGGCATGACCTTGCCTTTGCCTTGGGAACCCGTCATGTCTGTTTTCCCCACCACATTCGTTTGGGTTTCTCCACTCCTGTCCCTGGCCATGCTACGTACAGCTCTCATGCCCCATAAAGACAATTTGAAGCAGGAGTCTTCACAGCTCTCTGGTAGGTACTCTCTCCAGGTAGTTTATCAAGCATGGATGTCATCTGTTAGTAATGGTTCTTGGCAATGTGAGGCCCATACTCGCCCTGTTCAGATTTGTCCGCCTCTGTTATCCCCGTTTTCAGCCCGTTGCTAAAACCACCCCATTCTTTGAGCCCAGAGACCCAGGAAAAGCTGCATTCTCATCGGGCAGGATTTTGCTTCCTTTCCTTCACCTCTACTTCAGGAGATCCTGGACAAGATGAGACGAGAGGATTGGAAGTTGTCCCATCCTATACCCCAGTGGTTCTCGGCTTTCTTAGATTCAAGGTACCTCTTGGAAAATGCCAGCTCTTCCACTGGTTTTTTTTGGCCTACGGACAAATAATAGAGCAATTCTTCTGTTGCAAAAAATTCTGAAAGGCCAAATGATTTTAACACTGGATTCCAGTGTGAAATCTCTGGGATTATCTTGTGAATCGCGCTTGCACACCTGCCGGTGCTGACCTTGCATGCAATGCCATGGCACCCTTGAAAGACTCTTTTTGCAGCCAAGGGCGCTGGTTGAGAATCGCTGCTTTACCCTCCTTCCTCCTTGATTCCTAGGACTTCATGGCACTGCTTTTACTTCCTCTTGTGCTGCCCGTTTTAAAACAAAGGTTCCTTTTTGTTGGGCCATCCTGGGAAATAGCCAGTACTCCCAAAAGAAGCAACTGTCCTCATGCAACGAGGATTTTAAAATAAAATTGGCAACCCCCCCCAATCGCTTAAAACAATGTAAAATACCCATTCAGAAGAAGCATTCATCTTTTGTTGGAAATCCTCCATGCTAAAAATCAGAGCTTGGGAATTCACTTCTATTTAACACCTTGTTAAGTCCAACATAGTCTCTTGCCACTGGCTGATCACAGCTCCCTTAAGAGAAATTTATGTTAATACAGTCCTTGTAGAAAGTAGTCCCAATTTTAAATAGATTGTTTTCATAAGGAGTAGTAGTTGAGGCCTCTGTTTTCCATAGGTTATTTCCTGTCCCATAGCACGGCATCCAAACAACATTGTTTTAGGTGAGTGCTAATTCCAAACATCATTCTGCCACCAAAGATTGTTTGAGAGAGACCATTTTTTCTTTATTTGTCTTCTCAAGGCACTTTGTTTCTTTTCAGGCTCCCACAAAAGTTAAAATAGGAAACTGTAGAGTGCATATGGAGAAACAGGGGAAAAAACAACAGTGAGAAGGAAACTTTGGCGTTGGCTGAAACCTGGGAAAAAGCAAAATGCATGCAAAGATTTATCAGCATCAGGATTCCTTCAGTTTTCCAAAGAAATATATTGGGCTTTGAATACAATAGGCTTGTAATTGCTTAATTGTTTTTAATGCCTGAAACACAATACAGAGAAATGCATATAGCTGGATTATAACATGAGATTTATGAGGGCGAGTTTTTAATATGTAGTCTATAAAAGTCATCCATCTCTAAATCCACAGTGCAATATACAGTAACCCAGAAAGAAAGAGGCCTTGTCATGAAGCATGACAAAGCAATTATTGATCTAACCTAGAGGGAATGCACTAAAGAAGAGCAGAGAGCAAATGAGAGAAGGATAGCATAACAAGGAGGGAGAGAGAGAGAGAGGCCAAGGGCAGGTAGAATGAGTCCCGATCCAAACCCCACCTCCAAATACCCCGCACTCTTAATGAATTTGAATTAGGATCAAAACTCAATAACTACTCTCCTATCTCGGTAGCGGGCTGAGCTCCACCTCAGAACAGCTTTGAAGTTTGGAGGAGTTGAGTTTCCAGCACTGAATTCGGGGCCAAGTTCTGCCGTTTTGCAGAGGTATCACGTTTCTGAAGCCTTGTCACTTCTGAGCGAGCCCAGTCTCGCGCTGTATCTGGAAGACAGGAATGATCTCATCTTTTGATTTTATTTTTTTTTTTTAACGCCTATTTGAGGTCTCTTGTAGGGTAGAAAGGACGATGGGGCAGTTGGGGATTGCTTTCAGGGAAAAAGACCTTTCTATTTCTAAAAACGCTGTGGCAGTTGTATGTAACCCAGCTTTCACCCAAGAGATAGCTCTCTTCTGAGCCCGACAGCTTCCTTATCTGGTGCATGTTTTTCCTTTTAGCAAAAAACTTGAGGCTTCCAGATGTTCCCATTCACAAAGGATGCTTTTTCCTAGCCAGGAAATCCCCTTCTCCAATTTGCATTTAAACACCGCAGTATTCTGGAATACCTTAAAAATATATACCCAGGGCTCAATTCAGACGAATATTTGCAATTGCAGGAGTCAGTTATGTGGAAGGAAGAAACATGGTCTGGTGATCAGGTGACTGGAGACCCGAATTCTGCTCCTGACTGTGCCGTTGTCCTGTCAACGGTTTGTAGATAAGTCGACTTCTTTGCCTTACTTTTTGTAAAGAGCCACCTTTGCAAAGTGCTTTCAAAGTCTCAGCTAGAAGGCACTGTCTTTATGCAAACCCTCATTGACTGTTGGAATAAATTGGAGACATTTATGAACGTCCTGCCCTCATCTATGGAAATGGGATGATACAGAAGCTTTTCTTACGTCACTGGGCATTTGACAAATGGCTTCCTCAGGAGAAAGGGTTGATTCAGCTTGATTTAGAAGCCCGTCATCAAATGAGATCCGTTTCACTCCGGGTTGCAGAGTGTCTTCGAGCGGGGAAAAAAAAAAATGTTCAAAATGATTCATTTCAGGCTTTACTAGCGAGATTGATTTGGGTCCCTTCGTTTGTACTTCTGAATTGTTTCGGTTTTCCCGCAGTTGTTTCCCCTGCCTTAAGGAGAAGATGATGATAAAGAACCTTACCTGGGGCACGCTAAAGGGGTCTTTTTCTTCTCCTTGAAATATCAGTATATACCAGCCATTTGCAGGTTGATTTACAAACTCTTCCCGAGAACTTTTGGCATCGCAGCTTTTTAGCCCAGTCCTGAAAGGTGCTTACAGTGCCTTTAGTTCTCTCCCATTGACGTCAGCGATTAAAGGTTTCCCTTAATTCATTACCATTACTCTCTGCGGATTAGTTTACATATAATAGATTTTGCGACTGTCACTATCTAGTAAACTTGTCTGTGCAGTGTCTGCCATGAGGCAGCCAGATACACAGGCATTCTGCATGCCCTATTTGAAAAAGGTTGGCAAAAGTGCGATGGAGAAATTGAAAGCACAAATCTCTGATGTGCTTTATTTATAGGAAATAAGAGTTTTACTTGGCAGTGGACGCAAGAGTGTTGAAATTGGATACAATGGCTATATGGTCTTTTGAACCTGATAGCAAGTAGCTGTGTCTCGATAGCAAATGGGCAGCACAATTTGCTAGATGGATTGAGAGCCAAACTCTGAAGTCCCTACTGAGGAGTTGCAGCCAGTAGGAGTTTTGCCCCCCAAAAAGTCTCTGGGTCCTACACTGGTAGTGTGCGCCTTCCAGGCTATGCTATAGCTTTAGATCTCAGCCTGGGATGTCTGTTGCCTTTATTTAAAAGTTTGTATTAAATGCCATAATATCTTGTCATCCATTGATATACATTTTCTCTGTTGTGTGAGTGTGTGTGCATGTGTGTCATCCATTGATACGCATTTTCTCCATTGTGTGCACATGTGCATGTGTGTGCATATGTGTGTCATCCATTGATACAAATTTTCTCCATTGTGTTTGTGTGTATTAAAATAATAGACTCTGATTCTTCTCCCATACAAGCCTGATCTGGAGAAGTGTTGTGAACTCTGTGGCATTATGCTAGTGTGAAACTAGTGTTAAAAAAGATTGGGATGAGGCCAGTAGTTGTATATGTATGTGTGTACAAAAACATATAAAGAGATGCATGGGGAAATAAATGGGCAACGCACAGTGACATGTATTTTGTGTCATCTGGTATCCATATGATTGCCCTTGATTCTGACAGTTTAGACAAATCAGTTTATTAGAACTGTATACGTAACCCAGCACTGTTTAGTGGAGTACAGAGCACTGATTTTTTTTCTTCACATTATATTTAGTCATTTCATTATTGGAGGTAAATACTGCTTGTACTTGGGAACACAACAGCTGGTCTTATGTGAGAAAGCAATCCACAGATTAACTTGCCAAATGTATTACCAGTTCATTTCACTAGACTGAGAACCTAAGGGTATTTTAATAGATTTGACCTTGATCAGGCAGGAAAAAAATGCCCTCATTCTCAAGTCCGACCTGTGACTGACTTAGTGCCATGGTCTACTACTGTATAGTGTGTGCCCCTGGCAGTCTTTGGCAGCGTCAGTCTGAAGCAGTTTTTAAGAACCGAGTGCTTCACAGTGTAAGGGGCAAACTTTGAGTTAGAGGTGAGATTTTAAGTCTTTGGTTCATTTAAGGAAAAAAGGAATATTTGTATATTTTCCCCTGTGGTCATCCCGGGGAACAGAAGGGAGCTGGTCCCTTTAAAACATGCATTGCAAAAAGCGGTGGGAACTTCAAATGAGAACTTCTTTACCTCATTGGTTGACTTGGCCTTAACACAGGCTTTTGCTTAGGGCAGGGGTTCTCAAATGTGGGCTGCGACCCCCTGGGGGGTCATGAGCAACTTAAAAGGGGGTCACAAGCTCCTCCCCAGTGGGGCCGCTGCCACCATCCTCGCACCGCTTCTGCTGCCGGCGCTTCTGCTTTTGGCGCCGTGCACCGGTTTTGCTCTGCATGGGAGCACAGGGGACCCCAGCCTCCCTTAGGGGACCCTCCCCCCCACTCACCAACCAGCTGCTGGGGCTGCACTGACCAAAAATGGTTGAAAATCCCTTGCTTTCATCAATAGCTTGGATTGGGGGGGGTCACACACATTTATTTTACAGGGTTGCGGTATCACAGCGTTTGAGAACCCCTGGCGTAGGGAATTGCCTTGTTTGTACTGGGACAAAAGGAGCGCGGAGAAGTGGACTTGTTCCTCGGAGCCATTCCTCCTGCTGCAGGACCAGACCTGCTCTCCGAGTGATGAAGGCCAAACCTGGTCATGCTTTCGTAAATGTTTTGAGATAAAGTAACCAAAATTGTGGAAAGACGTTCTGGTGGAAAAGCAATGGCCGCTTCTGTTCAGAAGAGAGATTTTTTTTTTTTTGTGCACTTCCCTTTTTTTGCATTTCTTTGGTTTCTTGGTGGTTTTCCTTTGGAGCAACTGTAATTAGTACTGAATCTCATTTCCCTGGGAGAACTGACAGGATCATTCCCTTTTGCCATCAGCTCTTGCTTCAGAAGCAAGAAAGCCAGCCTAGCGGATAATCTCTTATTGTCACCCATCCAAGTACCAACGAGGTCCAAAGCTATCTGGCTTTGAATATTGAACAAGATCAGACCTGTTGTATAGATAGTTTTGAACCACCCACGTGTAGTCCCTTGTACTGCAGCCTTCTTTTGACTTTTCAGGTTGTTCTTGGGTCTGGATCGATGGGTTTAGGATGGGACTTTCAGAATCACTCAGCATTGACCTCATTCTGTTCTTCGGGATCTTTGCCATTGTGCAAAGGGCAGATTGGTTTCCAAATCCTGCCCTTAACTTCTGCTGTAAAGGAAAAATGTTATTGAGCTGGATCACCTTGAATGAAAGCTTCAGGCTCTTTACAGAAGTGTGAGGAACTACCCAGTTGCATACCTCTCTTCCTCTTTTCTGCTCTGTTTTCTCCACACCTGCTTCTTCTGAATGCCAAGTAGAAGTCAGGTGTGCGTGCGAACAGGTGGAGTGATAAATGCTGAGAGATGCACCCCCAATGCGTCATGTTAAAACATTTTCTCTCATTGGATGTACCTTGGATCCGTCTCTATGTCCTGACCTTAGCAGAAGGATCAACACGTATTAAAATTCATAACTTTTCTCTTCCGTTTCTAAATCAGACCGTTTTCAGCATGCCATGTTCATTTGTTCACTTTGAAGATTAACTGCAGGACGTTTGAACTCTTAGAAGCAAGCCAGTTTTAAGTTACAGGAGCGCAAAAAAAAAAAAAGTTGTGAAATAAAATGTTTACAGGCCTGTAACTTCAAAATAAAATGGCTTGTCCACATTTCTTGATTCCCCCGTTGGGAGATAAAAAGATAAAGCTTGAGAAGTCCCAAAATTTTTAATTCATTCTAAAATATATACTGGGGTAGGAAACAAGGCTTTGCTCAGAATTGCCTTCTCACCTCCCTGTTTGTGATATCAGACAACTAGAGCACGACAATGCATGCAGCTGCCCGATCCGTCTAAGTATTGGTGATCCCATTGATTTCTGCAAAGGAAAGCCGGATCTTTGAACTTGGATCTCTGCTGTAGGAGCCTTTCAGAATGATCTTTAAAACACATTTGCAATCATGGGTGACTGGTCCCTCTGCAGGGACACCAGATTGCCGATTGCGGGGAGGGGGGCGTCCACCAGCAACCCATCGCCAAGCCAGCGGCAAAACTGGAAGTGTACTTCTGGTTGTGCGGCTGGCACTTCCAGGGGGTGCACGGCTGATCTCAGGGGGTGCAGGTGCACCCGCTTGTACCCCCTACACAATGCCAATGTTTGCAGTGATTAAATATGTAAATTTACTTATATAAATGAGTATATAAATAATAGCCTTATTAGACGCACGGACCTATGCGCACACACATGCACGCATTAAGTTCATTTAAACTCTGACACCATACGGGACCCAGTGAAGAAAGGAGCCCAACCCTGTTGCCCACAGTCACACAAATAAATCCTTCACTTATGTGAATGGTACCATTGACGTCAGTGGGACTATCATGTAATTTAGGGTTGTGAGTTTTGCATTCTTGGATGTATGCCTTATTATGATGGCTCATTTACACTCTTTCTTGTCCTGCTATATTTGCATTGTATTTAGTAACTATTATTTACCATGTTAGCCTAATCCTGTAATCAAATACGTGTGAAACATCCGCTGAAATCATTGGTTCCTGGTCAGGGTGCAAATATGGGAGTTGTATGATCTAAACTGCAATAGTTTGTCATTCTTTTGTTAGATTCATACAAAAAGGTTTTGTTTGGGGGTTTTTCCGGGTAAGAAAGGAAAATCCAGATACCCTTAAGTTTTATTTAACGTCACATAACGTCAAAATATAGGTGGTTCTTCATTCCGTGATTTCTTTGCCTTTCGAATAATCCGGAATACAGTTATTTAAATGCTTAGGTTTAACTTTATAAGATAAAGAGAGGTGGGTAGGTTAGCCCTGTTCGTCAGACAGAAGGCAGGGCAGGATAGTATGTTGGAGACTAATTAAGACAGGCATAAGCTTTCCTAGGCAACAGCCTACTTCATCCGGAGATATTATGAATGAAAGAACATCTGACGTAGGCTGCCTACGAATCTTATGCCTTTAATAAATAAGTATATTTTCCTTGTATTGAACTGTGTTGAATTGTCTTACTATTGATGCAGATGCATATTTTGTAAGAATTTCAGGGGGGATTTTAGCATCAATAAATGACCTGTTTTTACTGGTTTTGACACGTAATTTCCTGAGCACGCTAACACTTCCCTCTCCCCGTGAGTATTTTGACGGCAAACATTATTCCATCAAGGCAAGTTTTCTCGCTTGTTCGGGAAGTCTCCTGTTTGATTCTGTTAGTCGGAAGAGGGCTGAATTCAGTTTACGTTATCAGATCAGATCAATAAATCTGAAGGAGAAATAAGAGGAGACCTCGGCTCAGGGGAGTCCCAGTCTGCAAACACTGGCTGATAAAGAAAACACTCGTATATCTGACACGTCATCAGCTCCCAGTGTTTGCTTACGTCCCAAGTGCTTGTCACTACACGAAGAGACTTACTGCTACCGCGCCTGTATTTTCGGAGTCTCCCTAAGACCTGCTTTTAGTCGGAGCTTTGTTTATGGTGCAGTGAGTTAAGCATGATGGAGACTGCTTTTGCAAGGGATGTTTTGCGAAGGATTGACCACTTGAAGGGACACGTTCAGAAACCCAAGTTAATTTAGCGCACGCAACAAAATCTCTTGGATGGTGCGTCTTCTAAACCGATAGTGGAAACTAAAGCACGCTTGTTGTACTGCAGGCTTATTCTGTCCATTTGCTGCCGCGAGTGATGAGATACGGAGGGTCGCTTAAAAAAAAATTAAAAGACCACTGTTACAGCTGGTACGGTTTGTGATTCTCTGAACCTCACCTTGCAGCCTGGTTTGTTTTGCATCCTAATTAGACCTACAAATGAATTAAAGAAGAATCGGGGTGATAGATGGCTTTGAAAAAGCAATAGTCAGGATGCACAAAAATGACCGTTATCCATCCCAGGTATATTGCAAATAGATCCTTGTTTTCATAAGCCAGAAACAAATACAGTTGACTCGATTACAACATCCTTGCTTAGGCAAAATTACCATTAAAGTCGAGATGTCCTACAGCCCAGATGAAGTTGTCAGGATGATTTGGCCCTGGGTTTCTGCATGCTTTATCTGGGCCTATGTTGGTGAAAGCAGGAGAGCTTTATTTATTTCCCACCGGGGGCTAGTTTCTGTAAGTGCTCAGGTGCCCAGCAACCTCAGAGTACAAGAAGGGCTTTTTCTGGGACTTTTCTTCTCTCCTTCCTGTTATTGTGTTAGTTTCTTAAAATATAAGCATTAACTATTGAAGCCGCCTGAATGCATCCAGGTCAGTTCAAAGAACTTGCAAAGAACTTTTTTCCAACCATTTAGTTGCTCTAATAAAAGATATCGCATCTACCCAAAGAGCCGTGCCTGCTGTGTCCTTAGACCGACACGGCTACAACCAACAGCCCTGTTTCTTACAATGGCATCCATTCAGCATTGTTGAAGGTGGCCTGGCCACCTAGTGTTATATGCATGTTGTTTTCTCCTTGTGGACTTATTAATTTGTATGATATTATCGGTTCTTTATGAGCGGTTAGCTTTTTCAGGCCTCTTTATGCTGAAATTTAAAACCACATTAGTACCCCTCTAGACCAAACGGTTCCAACACAGTTTCAAATCTTATTATAAAGGCAGCCTGCCTGTGTTATAAACCGGTTTATGGGCAGGGTTATACTCCACATGGAGACTTAAAGCTGTAATATTGTTCTATATGACATGGGTAAGAGCTTAGTCCAGACAAACTGTATTAGAAAGTTTCTAGCAAGCCACATTTGTACAGGGTTGCCTCGGATGCAAACGAACACGGCTAAAACCCTTAATGCAGTAGCGATGGAGGTTTTGCCTGTTTTAATTTCCCCCATTTTAAAGAGATTTCCAATGGGCAGCACTTTAGAGCCTCAACATCATTTGTGTAAAAGTCACGATCTTCACTCCAGAAGATTGAAGACCTGCCCTACACTCGTGTCCCTAATGTTTGCTCATTATTTTTACAGGCCAGTAGCGATTTAGCTTCGTTTATGTCTGGGATTAGTTGTTGGGGTTGGCTCTGAAGCCGCAAGGATTATATTCTGGTGTTTGTGCACAACACTTCAGCAATCTTCACAGCCAGTGATTTATATATATAGTGCTGGTTGCAGGTTGAAAATTGTAACCCGCCGTAGTGGCAGTGTCAGGTAAGGGCCCAGGGGCTGGAGTCTTCCATAGGGACACGGTGAACGCCCCGCTCCGTTCTGCAAACCGCGCTTTGGACCCGACGTGGAGATCGGACTTTCCCCTACGGTGCTAACAGGAGGGGAAGGAGGAAAGAGAGAGGACCTCTGTTGGGCGTACTTGTCCAGTAGTAGTTGGAGTGAGACCATCAACACAGCCCCAGCAGTGACAGATGGTGACCACTTTCAATCACGACTGAACCAGGCTGGATTTAAACTAGTGATTTAGAGCTGAAAGTCTCTGTATCCGTTACCGGTCCCCCGCACCCCTCACACCCTGTCTGCGCACCTCACCGGTGTTATGGGTGAGATCAGATTTTGACTCTTATTTTTGCCAAATGCCCGTCCCTTTTGACTGCTCCAGTTTCTCTGAGAACTGCTGGGCTTGCAGAGCCAATGTGACTGGAGGCTAAACAGTTAGTAAAATAAGTTTTTATTTGGGCTTTAAAGATTATAACCCACTCCCCTGACTATTGTGATAACATAATACATGATACATAATACTATTATTTACTATGCCCAGAATAAAGCCCCTTTCCTATAGACTTATGCAGAGCTGCACCTTGCTATACCAAGGGGCATTACTAAGCAATATTCTCCACCTAAATTATCCTCCATAAGAATAAAATGTCAGAACTTAAAATAATTTTTAACTGAAAACTGACCACCGGGATATTGAGAAATATTCCCTTTAATTAGGATACTGCCCAGCTAATGCATGCCTTTTTTAAAGCAGAAATTAGACTTTCCATTTAAAAATAACACACAGAACAGCTGTCTGCCTTGTAACCCTTTAATGATCTTTTTTTTTAAATCTTCACAACTAATTAGCTGATAATGGTCTAATAGGTTTTTCAGGTTTTTTTCTTAACCCTCTTCATTCTCGTGAAGTGTTTATGCTGTTTGCCCTTATTTGGGTTTCAGCATTTCATTTTGCCCTCCTCTCCTCGAGGAATAATGAAAACCAAAAATACCACACAGTAATGAGAAACAATAGTGTACAAAGATTAACGTCACAAACCCGCTGCTGACCTCAATAACATTTCACAACATTTAGTTTTCATTACAGTGAAATGTTGCTGCATATTTTTTACATGAACTTCTGAAGGAAAATATATGACGGGGCTTTCCAAAAATACACGCACGTTGGGAAATCAGACTTCTAAATCAAGAGTTTTACACGCCTACTAATCGCATTTGACGAATCCAGTGTATGGTATTAATTATTGCAAACACAGAGCAAAGCGTCTTAAACGTTGAGCGAACAAAGACTGTCTGCATTGGTGTAGCAGGCGCATGTCATGCGTTCTTGAAAAGTGCGTTCTGACTTTTAATGCTGTTTGCCCCCTTTGGATGATGAAAGAACATTCAATTTTTAAATTGTATTTGTAGAAAGTATTGCTTGGCGTAGGGTTTAGGAAAGAACATTTAGAACAGGTTGATCTATAACACCAAGAGCAGTCTGTTTTCTATCAATGATTCCTAGCCAGCTTATTAAACAGATTTATACAATGAAAGAATCTAATAACAAAAACATTCACCTCCTTTATTACTTGGCATTATTTATGGCCCTTGCCTTTTTTTTTTTTTAGCTACTTTTTTATATGGCGGAATCTGCCAACATTATACTTATAAAGTTTATGTACTAGAAGAATTAGTTGGGTGGGGATTTGGGTTATTTTATTTCTCTTTCCTCTTGCAGTTATTGCTAAATCCTATATACAAATCTCTATAAAGAAAAGAAAAAAAAGAGGGGGAAACGATTCTGGAAATACTTTTTTTCCAGGGCAGGGATCTCTTTAATGTATTTACACTTAACATAGTCTCTCATTATTAACCAAAATACTCCTTTTTTGTTATGATAGCAGCTATTATATGGTTCTACTGTGTTTTGTGGTTCTAAAAATCTTTAGGCTCAAGTCATAGATCAGGAAATACTTTCACGCTGGGAAATTAAAAGGTCTCCCTCTATGACACTATACATTAAAATCTGCAAATATCACCAATTACCATCCAAAGAACAAATTTGTCCTGAAGAGTTCCTTCCTTCCTTCCTTTCTTCCTTCCTTCTTTCTGGCTGTCTTAAGGCAATTGAGCTACAATGGAGTGTTTGTCATTTTTAGATGGAAAGTTAATGAGAGTCCTTGGGCCTTTTCTTCACTAAACACCAGTTGATGGCTCATGCAGCAGCAGGCAGGCAGGGCTGAGCCTGACACAAATACAGGCATGAAACAAATATAAACTCTCCTATCGATTGCTTTTGATTGACAAGTCAGACTTGCTGCTTCAGAAGTGGCCAGGGCCAGCTCTTTGAGTGGGTCTGCATTGGGATGCAACCTTGTACTCGAAGCTGGTGCTTGCTTCAGTCTTCACGAGTGGACACAAGGCCCTCCTTTTTCCCTGGAGCTGTGGGTGATGACTTGAAACACCCTTTCTGCAGTCAATGAGGACAGTAAGGAACCTAATTCAGAAGTGGGTTTGGGGCTCTGGCAATGCCACATAAACTACTTAAATTCCCCTTAATGAACTCTCAACATAATAGGCGCATAGATTTGGTAGGCGTTTTGAAGCTGAGGTGCCAGTTGTCTAGGGCACAGCAGTTGAATCCTTGGGTAGTCGCACAGCAAGCCCTGGGGCCCGCCACGTAGGTGCTGACAATTTATATGACCTTGGGAAAAGAAGAGAATCCCTAAGGCAAAGAAAAGTGCACGGTAAGATCAAGAGAAACTTTTTTTTTTACTGAATTCTTGCAACTAAAACTATGTTCAAGACGCAATCAAATCCATGTTTCCTAGACAAGTTGCTATAAAGCAGCATGCATACCATAAGGGGAGATGAGCGTTGTTTTCCCCATCAAAATTAAAAGCATCAATAGTTTTATGAATTGACACGTGACCAGCTTGAATAGTAGGTTTTATTCCAGTTCCTAATTTCATTTCGGGTTTCCATCTTCCAGAATTTTTGTTTCTTGAATGGACGTGTTTTACTTAGTTTGGAAGAAAACCAGTTTAGTTTTTTTTTTCCAGCGAGTGATATGCCTTAGCCAAACCCTGTCCTCTTTTGACATACTCAGCAGCGAGGGTCAACATTTGTAATAAATATAATTAAGTTTTTTGCTTCAATTGTAATTGAATATAAGTAAAGAATCAAAATAGACTGGCTACTTTTTTGTTCTAACCAAACATAATATATAATGTGACAAAGAAAATTATTGGTCTTCCCACAATTAATTTTAGCAGCTCCATTTTTCATAAGTCATAGAAGCATATGGTAGCAGTGCGGGGAAGAGCATGAATCAGCTCAGATGTTTCATTGAAATATGTTGCCTATATTTGTGTCAGGATTTGAAATGCTTTTGAAGCACTTCAGATGATAAATTAGAAACATGTAATTAAGAAATTCAAGAATTCCAAATAAAGAGGTCACGACTGAAAAATGTTGGCAATGAATTACAAGCGTCTCAGAGTTCATGGGTCTCAAATATAAACCGATGCTTGTTAAAGGGAGCCTTTACCTTTAATTCTAGAAGGTGTTGGAGAGTGAGGGAAGAGTTGGAGGAAGGCTGGATTGAAGGCTGACCCAAGGAATGACACAGTGCATTAAGGAAATGTTGAGAAATTGTTTGACTGTAATCTGTTGCGAATATATGAGCATGCGTGCACACACACACACACACACACACACACACACACACACACACACACACGGTTGATGTAAGGTAGGCAGGGCAAACATTTCTAGCATCCTAGGGCACGTCTAACGTGTGCTTTAATGCACAGTAGCCTATTGTACTGTGCATTAAAGCATCATGTAAAAAAAGAGTGCAAATACTCAAATGTGCAGTAAAATAAGCTACTCCGCATTAAGCGTCACTAAAAAAGCGTGCGCTTTTGCTGCTGTGCATTAGGGCAACCTAATGCACATTGATGTAGCACCTCACATTGGAGGTACAAAATTTAATGCGCATTAGGAAAAGTGCATTAATGCACGTGTAGATGCACCCCTAGGCTCTGAACTGTATCCCGGTCTCGTTTTGTATCTTCCCGTTTCGAGAGAGTGTTTGCCCCACCTTGTGACAAACATTGTTCTTTCTTATGAACTCCTTTATGTAACTGAAATGAAGTAGGTATTTTCTCCCCTGACATTTGCCCTGCTCTATGGCCCAGTCCAAAAGGAGTTGAGGAAGTACTGTACAAGGATCAATGGTACCACTGGCCACAAATAAAGAAGTTGAACCAGTTCTTGAAAAAGTCCCCCAAATGTCAGATGCCCATGTTTAAACCCTGTCCAAAGGCCGGTTTTACTTGCACTGCTGGCACTTACACAGCCAAAAATCCAAGCTGACACTGACCTTGGCAAGATTACTGGGGCAATCTTCATTTAAGGATGAACTATTCTCGAACAATTTCTCCACTGTGTCAGGCACAAACGGGCTTTTCTTCATCACCAGACGTGCATGTCTTCTTGCTCCAACTATTTTTTTCTTGAACAAACATATGTATTGTAGCCAATGCGAGGAAAATCCCACTCACTATTTATGTTTGAGTTCCCTATGTCCCTCTAACAATATCATACTGTATTGATGGCAGAATAAGATCTTGATCCAAACTCTGCTCTGTTTTCATGGGTTCCCTTTTGGGGACCGAAGTGCCACAACGTAACTGGTATTAAGTAGCAACCTTCTATACCAGAGTTTTTTGTCTTTTGGTCATTAAAATGGATTCCTCCCTTTTTTAGGATTTTTTTTTTCTTCAAGATCTAGAGTGCATACTGCCACTAGCCGCAGAGCATTTGCAGCCAACACGACTGACAGTTTGTGGAGCCTTACTGTGCTTAAGTAGTTAACCTATTCTGCACTGTGAAAACAGTCCCTGTATATGATGTGTGTTGACAGAGGCCATCTTTTAGCAAAACAGCATGCAAAAGGGTCGTGACATGCCTACACTTCCCATTCACTTGAGAGTGGATTAACAAAGAACAAGTAGAGCCCAAAAACTGAAGACTGGCCTTGAGTCTTCAATTCTTTGTCCAGTTCCTTTAACTCCAGTGCCAGGGTGGGTATAAGTTGTGTGTACTTTTAAATACGTACGAGTGTTAGGCATAATCCTTCTCACTGAGTGATTTGGGTTGGTTTTTTTCCATATGAGGTTATAAGTAGAATCACACCTGCTTACAGTCGAAGTTCAACACAAGGTAAGGAGAAGTTTAGATTCCTAGACCATGTTTTTAAGGTTTTGCACTGACAGCTTGAATTGAATTCTCTAAGTGGGCTAGGGTCTCACTAGAAGTTTTTCTTTGAATCAAGATGTGGGAGTGAAATGAAAGTCCTCAAACGAGGCATAGGATGAAAGCAAAGCAAACAACTGTGGTGTAATATAGACCCGCATAAAATAGAAAACCCCAAGCATAAAGCTGATACAATATCAGTTAGACATTGACCACTGACACAGGACTTTTGCCGTCTCTCCTCCACGCATCTTTGATGGCTCTTTCTATCAGTGGCAGGCCACGGATAATGGTAACTCCAAAAAAAATAATAACCTAAAGAGCAGCCTTCTCCCTCCCTAAGCGTTCAGATTCATTTGCTGAGCAACCAGAGCTGTAAAATGAGAGTTGCGGCATCCCGCCGACAGCAGATTCTTTGTGTTAACTCTTTTGTTTGTGGCCATAAAGAGATTTAGAGGGGCGTCACGGTCCTCGACAATACACCACGAGGGCTGCTAACTGGCTGTTTGCAATCCCTCCTGACTCCATGAAACACGCCCCTCCACTTCACCTCAATTGATGTGCACAGAAAAGCTGGGATCCGCTGCAAACGATTTGGTGACACCAGTCAAAATGTTTTCAGCTGAACACAGCCAGCATTGACACCAGCAATAAAGACTACATGACAGAACGGTACAGAGATCAGACTTCGATAAAGCCAGCAATTAACCTATCCCTCCTTCCTCTAAGGCTGTCTCGTAATAAGAAAGCGCTGTTGTATAACATCGAACAATAAGAGATTTAACACCATTAGTTAGGCGGGGTTTCTGATTTACCCAGTTTAGTCCCTTTGCCCGACTGTCCTTTATACAGAATATACAACACTATTCTAGAGGATTACTGGGGTTGCAGTAATGCAAAATGTAACATCATAGATTATTGCTGCAGAATATTTTAGTGTGGTCTCCTAAGAATTTACTTTTGGCGGTAGAGCCTGTTTTGCTTTATAAAGAGGAATTTATAAACCCCCCACAATCAGATTGGTTGTTGGTTTTGTCAAAAAAATGCCAGAAAATGACAGCTCTAAAAAGTTGAGCTGTTTGCAGCCGAGACTCCTTAAATCACAAAATTACTTTAATTTTATTTAGTATCCTTGTTCCTTCTTTGTGGCCAAACCGGAAAAAATACTTTCTGAGCTGTAAAATCAGCTCGCCTAATCTTGAATGATTTTGGTTCGGTGGCCAGATCTAGTTCATCGTGCTGTTATAATGTGCACATTTGATTAGTTATTGTCTTTGGAAGCAGTGTAATTCGGACTGTCTTCGTGAGGGATCATGGTGTGTTTTTCATAAATCATTTTTCTTTTCCTTTACTGTTTAGAGGATAATAGTACTGTAGCTTTGCAATTGTTTTATGAGGCAGTAATCTTGTTCCTATGAGGATCAACCATGAGGCCAAAAGAAGAGTGGTTTATCTCCGGGGATGCGAGTTATAGCTGAGAAAATCACTACAGAACATCAATTATCACTGTTATAACACAAGTTTTCAGAGTGGGGAGGTTTTAAACTGTTAAGTGTCAAGAATGCAACTCAAAATCCTACTGTTGACCCAGGGAGACCAAAGTTAATAAGTTGTAAAACTCTC
Source organism: Alligator mississippiensis (assembly GCF_030867095.1). Lineage (NCBI taxonomy): Eukaryota > Metazoa > Chordata > Crocodylia > Alligatoridae > Alligator > Alligator mississippiensis. The sequence goes on along the minus strand of NC_081837.1, from coordinate 4,231,617 downwards.
CTTTGAAATTGAGTTTACATTAATTTAATAAATATTTAGTTAAAAATCAGAGGCCAAAATCCACAAGTGTTCATGTACATCAGTGAATGTATTCATGTAATCGCTCATTGATTTCAATTAGGCTACTTATGTGATTTGAACTATTGCCATTAATAAATATTTACAGGATTAGGTCCAAAATGATTAAAACTATAAGGAAATGAGAGCCCATGGAATCATATGAGATGTCACTGCTGAAAGTTAGCATCTCTTCTTTAATACCGTGAAACAGGCTGATTTACAGAAAAATAATCCTGGTTTTAACCACCTGTCTTCTAAACACGGGTTAACACATAGTAAAATAAATGTAACAAGCTTATGTTGCTCCGGTTCTGACGTAGGCCTACGTTACAGACTTCTTTGGCGTAGCTATAGTCTCCCCAAATTAGGCCGTAGGAGCAAATGTATGGTGAACAGAGACATAAGAACGGGGGAGCTGCATGAATTGCATTCCTAGAAATAAGCTGGTGTAAATGTTGCAGTGCAATTAGACACACATCAGAGAAGCAAAGTCTCACATCCTCTGTAGCGTTAGGAAGAGAGGACTGTGCAGAAGTGAACGCCGAGCTGCTTTGTAGTGATTCATGAGTCGAATATATTCTGACTGCACGTGACGTGAGCCATAAGACACTCTTGTAAAACACGTTTCCAAACAGTCGGTATCGCGCAAATTGGCATTAATGCAAAGCACCGTCTAAACTCGAAAACACTCTCTGTGTTGGCCCACAACAATTCCCCGCGCTTAAGAGGTTTATTCAATTAACAGTTTAAACTTCCATTATATTTCTCTGTTTGCCACAGAGAGGATTCTTGTGCATTTAATAGTTTTATGCATTTAATCATTAGTCTGTTAAGTGGGTTCTGCTGGTCTGCCATTTTCTTAGGTAGCGGAGGGAAAAAAAACCAAGCCGGGTAGAGCAGACAGTGATACATGACAAGTGTCACGGTTGTTTGTATCTTCCTGACCTCCTGGATCTGTCTGCGTGAAGGTTGCTGGCCATTAATCCTCTACCAGCTGTTGTTCCAGCCACATTTAAGTAATAGAGACAGGCGGCAGAAGATTCAGGTAGCCCTTTCCGATTGTGGGTTATTAGAGTCCAGATTGGCAAGATACTTTCATCAAGGCAGAAACTTAAAGAAAATGACATCTGTTCCGTAACCTAAGGACTGCTGATCACTTTAAATACTTTAAATTAATCCAGCTTCATTTGTTAAAACTAGCATCATCTTCTTAACCACTAAGGGTTCTGTCATTTTATACTTAAAAACCCCCCAAAAAACAACAACCCCCAAAGCCCTCCAGAACGTCATGTATGTTAGGCATATTTTAAAACGGTATATGCATGCAATACACAGGATTAAACGCACACGTTTATTTCACCAGAACGAGAATACATTTTTGTTTCGATCTGTTTTCCTTTCTTCAGTTCTCAGACTCAAGGTGTTCACCAGCCTTGTAGGTACTTTCTGGCCTGAGCGTTATCTGAGTACGAAAATGAGCCCGGTGACAAAAAGCAGTAAATTCGGTGCCTTTCCGAATGCATTCAGAAATGCTGTAGCAACCGAATTCATGTTTCCCTGAAGCCAGCAGGAGTTGTATGTACCCTATGGTATCTATAAGTACCCTTTTATCTCTCTACAATTAAATAATTTAAACAGAATATTATTTTGGGAAAGTATTATATGATTGATTTCTATTATATTGGGTTGTTGTAATTTTTCCTACAGCTGAGAACAGCTACAGTCCTCGAGCTCAGGACCAGCAGAGCTTGGTTGTTCCCAGGCAGGCAGCCTTGGAAAGTCGCTTCGCCTTTGGGTCTGTTGATCTTTAGGGCACATTGCTAGCTTTTGCATCTGGCACTCGCCTGCAGTCGTGACAAGCACATAATACATTGTGAACTAAGATGAAGCCATAAATAGGGAGTGAATTTGTCAGTTAGCTGGTTTGAAGGGATTATTTTATATGCATCTGTATTGCTGATGCTCCTGAACTGACTACACACACCTCTGTTCTTTTTTATTTCAGAAGAAATGATGCAGTATTTGTATGTGCACTCCAGAGCTGCATCTATAATGCACAGGACCAAGACCTTAAGATCCCAACACAGTCACGTTTGGGGACATTCAGACCCTTTTAGTTATTTAGGCCTGCTTTTCAGGAGTGCTGAGCACCTGTTAGCTCTCCATAGCTCCCACATCAAGCCCAGTACATGCACTAGAAGTATCACAGTGAATACTTTCATAAAAACTAAACCAGTAAAATCCATTTCTTTAGGGGATTTCTTCCCTTTCCCATTGTCGTCACTGTAAGGCTTCTATGGGTAGTAATTTGTATAATTATTTTACGTACATCTAATTAAAGGACTTCTGGAAAGGTGAGCCATTGACTAAACTATGTTTGGTCTGCCCCAGGTGATGGTGGAAGGGAGAAAGTTAAGTCAGCATCTCTGTACCAGCGGGTGACTGCACACTCGTAGAGTTTTGTGGGGCTCTTCCACAAACGAACTGCACAAGTCTTACTCTGGCCACTCGTGAGGCTCTTTGTCTGCTTCCAAACCCAACTGAAGAAAGGCCGGAGTTGGACGCGCGAACGTTGGTTTTTGGAGATTTTTTTCCCCATCAGAAATATATCATTACACGGAGGAGCGAAGGGCAACAACCTGAAACGCTGACTATTACGTGCCTGTAGGGTCTGTGTTTCAGCAGTTGTTTTCCGTATTGCATTTTGCAGTCCCCTTACAATTAAAGTGAAGCACACTGGTACAGTATTCTTTAAGTGGAGCTGCTGCTGATTTTCTTGCTACTCTACCATTAATTCCCACACCGCTTGTGCTACTCTGCTGTAGCGACAGAACGGCATTCAAATACCTTTGGTCCATGGAGCAGACCAGTTCAGTGCATGTTTAGGACACTGTAGTTTACCATAAATATTCCCCGACTCCACTGTAACAGCAGCATTATGTCAGGCTTTGCTTTATAACAGATTCATCTACTGCGGATGTATTATTCCCAGCCAAATATGACCACCTGCAAGTTTGTGCTAGTGTTAGCAGTTTCATCGCCCATTTTTTTTTCTTAATCCAGCTGGCTTTCCTTTGAAGTTCGCTCCACAATGTTAAATGTTAACTATAATTTCTCTTGGCCAAAAAAGCAGATAGTGCATTCTTTCCCGTCTGTATGATAATAGCCACAAATGTGCTGGCTACATGCTGCCTGACCCACCTTCTGCAGCTCGTTTCTTTCCTAAAGGAGGAACGTCTTTATTTCTGCCTTGGTAGGAAAGAACGGGCTCAAGCACAATGCTGAAGACATGCTGGGCGCAAGGAGGATCCAAAGCGTTCAGGTCTAGGACTTTACGATCGGCCCGTATTAAATATAAGGGACATGTGCAGAATTCCTCTCTAGGTTTGATGAGAACCCCCAAAAGTTCCAGGTTGTATTCGGTCTGTGGTTTTGCTTCAGACCCATAAAGGCAAGTGTTTGGGGGTTTTTTTCCTGCTGTAGCGGTCCTTTTCTAAACGTATTTCAGCACTTATATTGCATTGAACACAGCAGGAATACAAGGGGAGCCTTGTGACCGTTTGAACTTGAAATCCCCAGAGAGCATTTTATTCTAATAAAACAGCAAAATATTGGATACAGGACACCCCCTACATCAAGCTCTATCATATTAAGGAAACCTAAGAACTCGGGTCTGCAGTCTAGCCTGATGCATTACAATTCAGCTGGGATCCACATACAGAATAATTACATCTATTTATTTATTCCACTGCCAGAACGGTGACACTAGTTTTTCATATTGTCTCTGTCACTAAGAATCGTAATTAAATAACATGTCAAATGTATTGATCATACATTTATAAAATTTGTTTGGGATATCATAGAGGCCTTTTGTTATTAGGAGATAGCAAAAGATTAAAAGAAAAGTTTGCCAAACCACCCAGCTCCTTCTACAAGAGCTTTTTTTTTTTCCCTCTCTCTCTCTCTAATTAACCACAACATTTTGATGGCTTGTCATTTTGACATCGAATAAAGTAATCTCTCCATTTTATTTCAGGTTCAGTATCGCATTTCCTTTGGGCCAGAATCAGATTAGATGCGTACAAGTCCGTGAGGATGTAAAAAGTGAAACACTTCTGTTGTATTTGTAACATTTTTTTTTCTTCCTCGTATCCAAACTTAGCGTGCGCCTTATCGCCGAAGCTATAAGAGTAGGAAGATCCTTCTATTTTTTTGTGCTTTTCTGCACAAAGGATCAACGAAAATTACTGTAACTCATTTTTTTTTTCCTGCACATAGTCACGCGTATGCAACACATGCACAGGCACTTGTGCATGGCAATTGGTGTCAGTTTTAATGATACCACGAGTGTTTGTCTTATAGCCCCCAATCCCTGAGCGCGCTCTCACCTTTGGGAGAACCAGACTGTTTCATGGAACTGACAGGGCTGAAAAAATCAATATCACATGTGTCTAAATGATACCTTCTCTTCCAGATCAGTTATAATTTGAAAAGAATCATATTGCCTGTGTGCGCAGCATGCTATTTCAGGCTATAAATGCTCTAAGTATAAAAAAGGATAAATATAAACAGGCATTTGTTGTCCCTTTTTTGAGGTCCTTTCTCTCTGTTTTCTGTAAGAACATAAGCTCAGAAGATTTTGCTCAGCTTTGGTGGCAGAGCCCATGCATTAAGATTAAATTTCTTTCTTAAAATGTGCGTCCATTGTTTTGTACGTTTCTTAAATGGGGCAAGAGGGTTTCTTAGTACGCCTTAGTATTAAAATCTAAAGTAACAGACCTTCATTCTAATGAGCTTTGTAAATCTGACCTAAAAAGTGTTGCGCAGAGTCTTTGAAATGAGTTTCCTGCAACTTCCTCTGATCTGATTGTGTGTTTTAGGGGAGGTTAAATGGGTTAAGATTCTTAGCTGTCCTAAAGCCATTGGAGTGATTCCTTATTAATCTTTTTCACCCCCTAAGACATCATCTACAGATCTAGACGGATTTAGTGCATAATATAACATCGTCAGGCGCAGCGTAACTACCCACAGGGCTGCTGTAGGGACAAAAGGGTGACGAAATGCAACCCCCCCCCCATGCGCGCGCGCACACACACACACACACACACACACACACACACACACACCAGCTTTGTAAAGTTATTTGTTTGACATTAGTTTCCATTGTTTCCATCCCCTTTACTCCATTCTTAGCTTCTGTGAAAGACAGTCATCATAGGATAACACCGCCTGTAACTTGTGACCTAAATTACGAAAGAAGTTCGTTGTGCTCTGCATCCTATGGCCAAACTTGTGAGCACAAGATCGTGTCTCCAATTAGCCCTATTAGCGACGGTCACCAAGAAGGCCTTGTTTTCCGAGCAAGGCATAGAGCTACTGCCCTTCTCTGGATCCTTGAGTCAGTCCCCAAAACAGCTTTTCCCATTGCTCTCTCGTTCCCTTATGATTGGTAAAACTGTTAACTCCTGGAAGGAGCAGTAACACTGATGTGTAAACATCCTGGAGTTTTTAGCCGAGGGAGTGAAATTTCCTTTCCAGCAAGTAAACACCCAAAAAAGTGCAAATCCAGAGGTAGCCACATTCATCTAGATGATTAATGCTTCTGTCTTCGAGACGTTCTTTGACATACTGCTACAGCTAAGGGCCTCTGCTTCTGGTGGGAAGGTCACATCGCTGTTGTCAGGGTGCTAGGCTTTCCCCATTAAGGATGCTTTTCTGAGAAAGAAAAATCCGGTTTGCCTTTGACTTCCACTAAATGTTTGATGTAATTCCCTTCTGCCTCGTTCGCGCAGCGTGTTTGTGTTGCTGTTATAGCACCGCAGCCCGGCCGTATTTCTGGCCTAGGCCTTCTGTTTGCATTTGCTCGTTACCATTTAATTTGAACAGAAAACGTTGATGTTTGAGGCCTTATCCTAATCAACGGTTTTATTACGTGTCTGCTCAGTGCCTCGCGCAATGGGGTGAAGACTCGAGGCAGTGTTAAGATGCAAATAATGACAACAGGCAAATGTGGAAGATCAGGCATTTGCCCGTTTCCAGTACTCTCAGCACTCCTGGAAATACGAAATGATCAAGCTTTAAGAACGAAGCGAACACGTAACATGGGCCTGAGCGTTTCCTGCCGTGACTAGACTCATGCCTCTTACCTCGGTAAGCTCTGTGGTCCTGATTTAAGAAAGTACACGTAAATGCTTCCTTGAATGGGAATGCACTCCTGGATTAGGCCTATGCCTTTCAGAAAGGATCTGCAGGACAATACAGCTCTAAAAACAAAGTTTATACGGGTGGGTGTGCACCAAATGCAGGGAGGAGTGAGAGCTAATGGTTGCAGTGGGGACCTGGGACTCCTGCGTCCTTTCTATAACCAAGGGTTTTGCTTCCCCTCTGCACACCTGTTTGCTCATCTGTAAACGGGGACTAATAATAATTAGGTTTCTGTACCACACCAGGATGCTGGAAGCATTAATTAATGTTTATCAAGTGGTTCGAGGTCCTTGGATGGCAGTCACCTCTTTAAGCGCATGGTCTGAAGTATACTCCGTGTATCATTGCATAATGCAGACATAACCGTAGAGGAACTCCTCTGGGGACTGCTCAGCTCTCCTCCTTCCTCCTCGTTAATATATAAAAAGGAAGCAGTTAAGTTACCCAGGTATTTGAGAAGCAATTAAACCTGTTTATGGCAGGGCATTAAAAAGTTGGCCCCTTTTCTTCGCTTACAAAGCCGAATTTATGGTCCGTTCACACTCTGCCCGATTCTGCTGCTGGCGCTTTTGACACCAGCGTGGGGAGGTCTGTCGCCCCAGAGGTTGCTTCGGTGCGATGTGATATCTGGATGTGCAGTTGAGCAAAGCAGCGCATCGGAGGCCACTTAGGTGTTTTGCGTCTGAAGCATATTCTGCGTGCGACTCTTAATTACTTATAATCGGACTTTTCTTTCTAATTGAGGCTCCCAACATCTGTCTAGCCACCAAGACTCTTAACGACTCATTTCCATTGCAGTTGGCACCTGACCTTACACGACACGTATAAGACGCTTAGAGAGATAATCCTGGCCGCTTCTTGAGAATTATGTCGCCATTGAAGGGTCAGGGGTGTGAGACAGCACAGCTTGAGGTGCGAAGTGCAGCCCTGGCTAACGCACTTTACCTAGCGGAGACTGGGAATCCCTTAACTGGCTGATCCGGGGTTTTAAATAGAGTCCTCCTGCTTTTGTCCTGGGAAGGTAGGCGTTTCTTTGCCTGTCACTTAAAGGCCTGAAAGCAGCATGTCTATGTTGGTTAATTCTCAGACATCAGCAGACACATTTCACACTGAATTCCACCCTGTGGGGCCGTGTCTAATTGGACAAATTTGAGCAGCAGGCAGAAAAGCCACCACAGCATGGAGCATTGATATATGGGCACGGACAAATGGTTGCGATCTTAAAGGGCCAGGGCCTCCCTTTTTGCTTTTTAGCGAGTGCCAGATTCTAACATTTAAAACGGAGCAGCCGGGAAGAGGGACGTTTAATACCCATGCCAGTGACATTACCTTGGTGTTATGGATTTGTATCTATATCTGTCGGTAGGGCTAGAGATAGGGATAGGGATAGCATTTCCTTAGAAACGGGCACACTTCTGTCTGCACATGCGTTGGGCTAACGTAGAACACGTTCTTCAGAAACAGGAAAGTGTTTGCAACTTTGCAGCGTGTCAAGGCAATGTTTAGTCTAGCTTCAGCTCCTTAAATTAGAGGTTTATGCAGCTTCAAACTGCACAGCTGCGATCCACATTATAATTTCTCCCTGGGAACGTCCTGCAGCCTCTCGGACAGCGGAGTGGAACAGTGGGGCATTATTATTAGCAAAAGAGCCAAGAGCTTCAGCCCCTTGGCAATAAAGGCGAATTGAAGGGTTGTTTCTGGTCGTAGGAAACATCTATTTTTACGTTTCTTCAGTGTGATAAATGTCAGATGGTCCGTGCAGCATTTTTCTATACAAAAACGCGGAGCTCTCGAAAGGGCATCCAATTGAGGGTTGCAAACAGAAAATCTTTGTATATCCAGGGACGGGGCAGTGCGCTACCTCAACCCTGACCAAGAGAGGCCACCTCTACGAGCGATGCCCGTTCAGTTCTTGATCTCTGATGAGGGCGCCCTCGAAGGAGCCAGTTAGTCCCAGTGGTGGCAGGCTTTGGGGGGCCAGGTATCAGGTTCCTCGGTTTTGTTTTTGCTTGAGGATGCTTTTGGATCGAAGCACCCCGCTCATTCCTCTTCAGTTGCTAAATGGCCCTCAGAAAGCAAATCACTGTTTGGCTGGGCTGGATTCAGGCTGCTGACCTGGAGGTGAGAAACTCCATTTAACATTTCCAGTCCTATGAGAAATCCAGTCCTACGTGGGTTGTAGTAGACCCCGCTCAAGCAGGAGATATTTAGGCCAGATTGAGTATACCCCCTACTTATAATCTCAACTAATTTTGAGTGATATTATTCATCATCATCTGACCCCAGCAGTCTTTCCTGCCCACATGCAGGGGGCTGGACCCAGTGATCGTGTGAGGTCCCTTCCAGCCCCTGACATCTATGAATCTGTTCCATGTATTTGGCACCTACGTGGATTTAAGCCCCAAAGTGTGATCCTGTCCCATGCCGTGTGAATCCCTGAAAAATAGCGAATGCAAAAGTTGAGTGCATCTTCCTTCTGCTTGCTGCTTTGGGATTATGATCTAATTAATTATTATTATTCTATTTGCTTCTCACTCGGAGTGGATCTTTTGAACACTTTAACGAGACGTAACTGCATGTTGTGATTTTTCACAAATGGTAGCTATTACGAGAAGAAGAAAGAAGATCCCATCTCGAGCGAGGAAAGAAAGTGAAGCTAACATTAGTACAGCTTCCAAAAAGATGTCTCTAATAACAGGCACTTGCATTTTGGGTCATTTGGGCTTTTGTGTGCAAGCTCACCTGGGTCGAAAATCTCTGTCTGAATCCCAGCATCCAGTGGGCTTTTTGAGCACATTAAGCTGCTTCAGAAAGAAAACTAATGAAAAAAAAGTCACTCAGCGGCTTTGGAAGGATATTGTCAGAGTTTTATGCTAATGCGATAATATACTCCAGCCTAGGGATTTAAGGAAGCACATTAACATTTTAGGACATTGTTTAATTTTTAAAATGTTGGTAACCTTCCCTTGGCGGTGGGTATGTTGCATTAAAAAGGTTGCTCTACTCCTTCATTTAGGCCTGTTGAAGGTTTTTTCTGAGGGTGCATGGGTCGTTTATAGTGGGTTATAGGAATGAAAAGCCCCAAAGCCATAAGAAACCACTCTTCCTGTAAGCAGTGGTGCCCAGGTAAGTGAATAGCCCATTAGGTCCTATAAGGCTGTTCACACCTCAGTCCCTTCCACGTTGCATTACTGTCGTGTGTTTTATTTCAAGCGGTTTCTAATTTAGTTTAGTTGTGATATTTCTCCCATTAAATGTGCTTTGTACGCCACAGCGGGTTCTAACTCCTCTCTGTTGCAATTGGAAGTATTGCTTTTGCTTTAAAAAGTGCTATAGCATATCAAGTGCTATGCCTGAAGAAGGGTGCTTGTGCCCGGAAGATTGCAGTTGAAGACTTTTTTTTGTTGCAAAAATTGGCCTAATAAAATATATTACCTCTACCGCAAGCCCTGATTCCTTATAGCATATCAAGGAGTCCACCTCTTCTCATGCTCCCTTCTTGCACCTGACATCAGCTGAGCTCTCTCTAGTGAGCTGTAGGTAGGGCCTTAATTCGCACACGTACTTAACATGATTCACAAAAATAAACCAGTTCTGCTGCCTTTGCAAGACGGAAACCTTGATTTGTATGTCTGTGGGCAGAGCCGGCTCAGTAAAGTTCGCTCAGCTTTATAACGATTTACCGCAGTGACTGGCAGCTTTTTCAAGCTGCAGACTGGAATAACTCAGTAGCTTGCTTAGATTTTCTCTCTTGGGAACCCCACAGTTTTTTTTCTTTTATACTTTCTGACTCCTATGCCCAGCATTTATCAAGCCTTCTAGCAAGCAAAAAGTACAAGATTTAATGCCCAACAGCTTTAGCCCCTCTGTGTGCCTTGAAGATTCATCGGCTGTGAAAGGTTTCTGCTAGGACAAATGATGCTAGCAATGCTCTTCCAGCCAGTTTCTGCCTTGCGTACACTGACAGCAGTGGGAACGAGGCAGAATTGGGCCCTGTGCAAGGACGCATCGGCTGCAAGTTCAAGCTTCCTGCAGGCTTGTCCCATTTGCTGCTGAAGGCAATGGGAGTCTTGCAGTGGAAACTGGGGCAAGTCCCTAAAAATCACGTTACACCCAGAAATGCTCAGCTGCCTGAGTAGCAACCCAGAGCAAGGTCCAAGCGCTGTCTTGTGTGTTTTGTTTGGTTGGGTTTTTTTGATTGTGGGAAAGATTTGGTGGCTGCATAAACACTGTGCAAAAATGCCGTAAAAGGCTGCACCACAGTACAGATGGAAAGGTCTGGAATAAACAAGACTCATAAATAGCCAAGGGCCGGTTTTTTTCTTTGATGAACAAAGGAAAGACATGCGTGTGCAGAGAGACCGAGGAAAACACCCTTGCTGATGCAGCCTAGCCACCGAAGTTTGGAGCTGGGGATTTATGTACCCCTGCCTCTGCCACTGACTCACTGCATTGCCTTAGGACAATCACTCGGCCTCGGTTACTCTTTTGACTTCATTGTGCCCAGCCCACTGCTTTCGCTTGATGGGAAGAAAAAATCCTCGTGGCTTGAGGCATCATAACCCTGGCCCGGGGAGAGAAAATGTAAAGGAGCTTTTTTGTTGTTCTTGTTGTTAGAGATGTCCGGTAATGTTATGCTGATGGGTTTTCTCCCTCCATCTGCCGTCTCTTCTGCTTGTGTCTGGTGCAGATCAGAGACAGGACGCGCCGGGCCCTTTCTGCTGGGCATGGCTGGTGCCTCATTAGGCCCTTGTGACGGGCATGCCGTGGTACGGGAGCTGTAAGGGGTGCCAAGATGCTTTCAGACCTCATGTCCCCGTTGCCCGAGTTGCCTTTGTGCAGTCGACCAAAACAATAGGGAGACTGAACTATTGCCCTTAGAGGGAGTCTCTCCATCTCTGATTTGTGGCTCATTGGCAGCAGAGCAAGGGGGACATGAATTACTGCTTCCTACTCTCTACCTGTTTTACAGCTAAAGAAACTGCGTGCTCCAGGGTTGCCAGACTACTTCTTTCAGCTGCACGGATGTCACTCCTCAGGCATCCCTGAGTTTAAAGCAGTGAAATGCTGTGGTGTCAGCCCCGGTAAAGGATCCCTTCTAATCTCTTTATGTAGTTACTGGTATTCACCTGTCCGAACATCATTCCAGTGATTCACAGAGACTGAAACACCGACAACGTTATAAGTGATGGTAGCATAGACCCAGTACCGTGCAATAATTAAAAGAAACACTTGTTCCTCTCGAAACAGAGAGCTAAAAACAGAATAAACTTTCTGCAAAAAAAAAAAAATAAATATTGCAGAACCGCAGTGCCAATTTGGGTTAAATATTTGGATGTGCTGAAATTTTCCAGCTAGCTCTGAATGAAACCTGGCATTGAAAAAAATCCACAAATTGGTGTCGGTGATACCAAAATAATAACCTCTGCCCTTGGATTTGAGTTACCTTTGGCAGATGATGTGTGCATGACTTTGCTCCCCTATTCATATATAGGGAGACACAGGCAAAAAGCTAATTTTTAGGAGTATAGGACTTCAGTTGGTACAAATCAATACAACTCGCTATAGCTATGTCAGTGTACACTGAGCCACTGGACTGCAGTCCTAATTCAGGAAAGCATGTAGGCGTGCACTTAAAGTTAATCAGTTCTTTGAGTGCTTTGTTGAACTGGGGCCGCCATCCATGCAGACGTTAAGGGGGGTTAAATTGGGCCAAAAATGGCAGGCCCGATCTAAATTCTTTAACCTGAGCGGATAAATTAACTTAGATCAGGAATGGGTTAACCCAATCCAGTGGACGTCTGCATGGGAAAGCCCAACCGCTTGCCTACCTCCCAGCTCTGACCAGAATATTTTTAGCCCCCAACCCTCCCACCCCTGGATACACAACCCCTCTGTGGGAGACCCACCAGCACCCCCCTGCCCCCGGCAGACCCACCAGCCTCCCACCCGTCCCCGCTCCCGACCCCAAATTGCTTGCGCTGAGTTCCCTACGCGGCTCCCAGCACCGGTGAAAGCCTGTACACGCTGCTCCTCATCTAAAGTGAACCGCATCATTGTAGACCGTGTGTGGCAGATGTGTGTACACACCCTAAGCTTCAGTCCTGGTCGTTCCTGTTTCACAACAAGGATTCAGGTCGACTTAAACAACCCTTCTCGCAAAAGGACTAAAAATGCCAAGGGGTCCACCACGCTGCATCAGGAAACACAGTTCACTAGGATTGCACCATATGTGGCTATGAGATCAAATGCCTCCCGAGCCTATTCATTTTAAATCTCTCTTGGATATTAGTACTGATGGTGAAGCAGTAAACAGGCCGCTCTCGGAAAAGCATGGTGCCTGGCGAGCGTCTGACAAAATATTTGATGAGCACAGGAAGGCTTTTTATCTGCCTGCCTTGAGTCTGCAGAATGTGCTTTTCCCCTATTGTTTTGTCTGGGTGCATCTTTGTGGCCGGTCCATTTAAAAGTAATTAAGGGAACATTTGCAGAAAAAGCAGGGACTCATCGTGCCGCACGTGGTGCACATTAGGTGAAAGGAGTGAGCCCCGTTCCACAGTCTCGCTAACATGTACTTGTTCTCAGGAGCAAATGTCATTTTTTAGATGTAAATTTGAAAGATGATGTAATTTAAGATGCTTGGGAATAGCCAGGAATGATGCTTTCAAGAGGGGTTGGGGAGTGGTGCTGCTTGGCAGGGAAGCAGATCCTCTCTTGGGCCACGGTGTAGCCTGAAGCAAGTCACTTTGTCTGCGCCTCACTTCTTCCATCTCTGCAGAGTACAGGAACTATATCCTGGCTATACTCCTGGGGTGCAAGGTGGTATGTAAGTGCAAAGTAGCAGTAGTTGCCTTCCGTTCACTTGGTTATAATATCTCGAATGCAAGATGTTTTATGCCTGGTCTTCCTTCATAGCTTAATCAGACGCTGAAAGCGGACAAGCTTTTAAATCAAAAATAAAAATCAGATGTGAATACAAAGCCTCGTTCCTTCACTAGAGGTTTGGATTTGATAAAGGATCTTTTCTTTTCTTTTTTTCTTTTTCTTCTTAAGCAGCAGAACAGCATACCACAGTATCACAAGAGGAGTTGAGTTCATAGGGGGTAAGCCAAAATGTAGAAGCAGCTGTCTAGAAAGTCGTACCTTATTCAGGCATCTGCCGTTGTACTGAATATCCTACACATGACAGTGACCAAGTGACGACGTCTCTTTTGGTGTGACCGTGTGATTACACACACAGTTTGTTAAGACCAAAAAAGACTGCCAAAATAAGCTGTTGTCTAGGGCAAAATTGGAAATGCAGAGCAACTTTGATATGAAACCTGACATTATTGGGCTCGTGTATTCATCTACGATTAAACCCTCCTCTCTGACTTGTATTTTTTTCCCCCATAATAAAGTGTCGTAAATTAGGATATAAGTTAAAGCATGGGTGACTCGGGGGACTTGTAATTGGGTAAAGAGCTTTTCACTGTGAGGTCATAGATTGAGTCCAAGTAATGATGAAAGATTTTAGCATCTGAGAGCTATTTGGTGTCCTTGCGGAAGTGATTTGGTGGTCAGAAACCTGTTCTTAGCGGGCAGGTGTCCACATGACAAGTGGCAGTAATTGGCATTCCTGTTGGCAGTCTCGGCAAAGAGGCTGAGCAGAGAAGCAGCTGCGAGGTCTACTGCTTGCTTGCTTGCTTGCTTGATTGATGCTCCATTAGCTATCGCTGTGCCTCATTGTAGCTAGACACGGGTATCTGATATAACTGCACAAACCAGCAATGGATTCACAGACGTTAAGGGCTGGAAGCGACCTCGTGAGACCATCGGGTCTAGCCCCCTGCTCTGGGCAGTCTGCTTACAAAGATATAACCCCAAATCAGTCATGTGTTTCTGGAGGTACGGTTATCCTAGATATTAGGTACCTGTGTTTCACAATTTACTAGACTCACGCGTCCTAATGGCCTTAAAAATGTGCACGCCTCCACTCTAACCTCTTCTTCCAGCAAGTCAGACCCAGCGTTGCCTTTTTTCCAAGTGGAGTGTCACTGCATGAATAGTTTGTGGAAGATCAAAAGGCTTATAAGACAAAGCCAAATAACTCCGGTTTACATGAACAAAGCCTTCTCTATCAAAATAGGCATCTTGTGTGCATTAATATACTTGCATTTTCCATTAAAATGCTTAATTAAGAAAATATCGTACCAAAGCATGCTATTTCCTTAGCAATCACAAAGACAGATTATGGAAGAAGGCTTTAACCATCATGTTCCTTCGTGCTGGAAAACTGAAGTATTTTCAGTCTGGGTCACTGCATTGAGCTCATTTCTGGAGTGTCTGCAGAAATGGATGTCTTTTAGAACTAAATTAAAAGGACACACACATTAGAGATGATCCATATTTAGACTTTGTAGCTTAAAGAACAAGCAAAAAAGTTTTGCCATGCTTAAAAAATGTCCCTGTGTCATTCTTAAAATGAAGTCAGTGTGAACAGCGGAGGGAACAATCCCCCTGAAGGGTGTGGGACAACGTGCATCGTGTCGGGGTAGTTTCAGGAACATGGAGGTGAAGCTGAGTGGGGAGGCGAGGGGAGCCAACCAGGCCATTTTAATTGTTCAAACCACAAATGAAATGGTAAAAATCAAATCAAATTGTGGAAATTTTGGTTGACCTATTTTAATAATTAACCAAGGGGGATTTGTTTGTTTGTTGTAATTGTGGCTTCTTGATCTGGCGCGTGGAAGAAAAAGACATTTCTTGCAACCTATAGAATGGGTTTGGCAGCCGAGAACTGGGTAGAAAACTTGCACTAGAGAAACATCTTATTTAAATAAATTCCCAAACAGTCACTACCTCCTTTTCTTCCATGGAATGAATAAAAAAGAGCTGCATTTCCTGGATGATTTCATGAAAGAATCGCTCAGCTGCGTGCCCGAGCCTGTTGTGTGGAACCAATGACTGCAGACCCCCAAGGTACAGATCAGTGTGAGTTACTTTGTCACATGGAGTTGTATTCAGTAATAATTATTCCACCAATGCAAATAAGATCGTCTCGGGAAGAGGTGTTCATTTATGTATGATGATCATTAGTGTCATTTCTTGTTTGGTGAACTTCATCAGTGTGAAAGCCGTTTTCTCCAATCCCCTGTCCTGCAGAGGTTTTATGATTTGAGAATTTTCAGTATTGTATTTTTCCCCCCCTAAAATGTAAGTTTCTGAGGTTACCAAGGAGCATGTGTTCATGATTAAAAAGACACCCCTTAGTTTTTCTGGTTTCATTGGTATCTATTGACACGATCACAAACCTCAACTGTGAGCATGAACAAATCCAAATATGTTATGCCACTGAATGCATTTTGCCTCCTTTAAACCTTTGGCTATAGAAGTTGCATCATAGGGCACAAGAGTAACAGGCAGCTTTATGAATATCTGTAATACAGCACGTATTGTCAGAACAGCAAATGCTGATCTCAGCATGGAGAAACCTTTCCAGAAATGCAAAGAATAACACTGTATTTCAATATTTAACCCTTACGCAGGCTGTGAGACTAAGAGACGTGCTTTTCACAACTGGGACCAAGATGCCCCTACATAGATGTATAAATATATAAAAGCATCTCAGAAAGATGGCCACGTGGTTAAGGAACTGGTCGAGTACTCGGGAGATCTAGCGTCTAATCCCAGTTCAGGCACAGGCTTCTTATATGATCTTCATTACCTTTCTCTCCATGTCCTTCCTTTTCCTTTTGGGAACTGGAAGTAATAATGCTCCCTTTGAGGGCAAATAAGTGTGCTTTAAGGTTAAATCATTCTTTGTAAAGTGTACACTCAGATACGCAGAGCCACGACTAGCCTAAAACACGTGGTCTCCTGGATGCATTTTTTGTTTTTTCCTGAAGAGGCAAACATTTTAGTCTCTGGCACATACACTTTTTTTCTCTGTCTCCCCAAAGGTCAGTAAGAATGAGCAAATTTCTACCTTAAATAGATAACGTGTCTGGCAGAGGTAGCGCACCTGAAGCGTTATTTGGGAATTCACATCAGCTTAAGACTGAACTTTTCCTTCCTTGAAATGATTTAAAATCAAGCATTCAATATGAAAAAAAACCCACCCGCTAGTATATGAAGCCATCCTAGTTCGGACTGTTGCTTTTTTAGAGCCGAGCGTCTCATGTTCGGTGCCAGTGAACAGGTATTTTCCCAGTAGAGTTCCTTGCATCTGCCCAGATGACGTTTACTTACTCTCACATTGTGGCATTCACCTCCTCTCTCCATAAATAGGTGCATTTCAGGCTTGTCTGATGAAGCATTCCCAACCTTGGCTTCATGCAGCTGCCTTCAGGTGGGCTTAACAATATTTCCTTACAATTTTATGGAAAAGTACCCATCAAGACAGAGACAATTCCCAGTAGCCTCTAACAAACTGGCTGGTCATGGATACTGGATCTCCCCTTGGTTTCCAGTTGGCAAGCAGTTGTTTCAGGGGTGTTAATTTGGCCACCGGTTGGGGAAGGGGATCCGTCCAGTTGTGAACAGAAGGGGGGCTGCCATATGATCACAAACGTGAGAGTATGATCATAAACGTGAGAGGCATTGCATGTTAGACAATCTGCTTTTAAGATGTGGGCCATACTATTAAAAAGTCTGCTGAAGGATAACGCAGGCAGTACAGTGGCCAGCAGGCAGACTCCACAGTTTTAGGTGAGGGGGGTGAGCATAATCTTCCTTTGTTTAGAAAGACGAGTTTTTATGTAATTAAGCCCTTCAGCCATTGCTACACTTTCCTCGCTTTCAACTTCAGGCAGGTCTTTGCATTCAGATGTGAAGCTGGAAATGAAACACATCTGGATGTCCAAAAATGACGACAGACTTTTATTTGCTGTTTTTGGTATACAACAAAAGCTTTGTATCTTGCTAATTGAACATGTGGACTCTCCGTTACTTTTTTTTTCTTTCCCTTACTAAACTATACTTTTCCATGTGTCATCATCCAACATTTGATCTGTCAAGTCCATCTCGGCCCTGTTCTCGTTGTAATCTACTACACATGTAGGCTTGTTTTTGTGTGTGTCCTGACCTCCGGTGAGAACTGCAGTTATGCTTCCATCATGGACAGTGTTGAGGAGATACACATCCTTTTTATCAGCGTATTTGGCCACCAGCAGTTCCTCACAGTGCAGATAATTGATCTTGCCAAGCTTCTAGAAGCTCATTGTTTAGGGTAGCCGTATCTGTTTGTATAATAATACCAGATGCTATTTTTTTTCCAGAGTAATAGAGTCCCAAGTAAAAAGGAATACTTGCCGCCAGTAGAAAATTTCCGCATAAGCAATACCTAGAACTTCAAAGCAGAAGCTAAGGCCCACTGTTGTGGAATATGTATGGGAGGCTACAGGGCTGTAATTGCTAATCCCTCCCAATGTCTAAAGTATGCACAACAAGACAGACTTCACGAACTGCAGAGTATACATCAGCATCACATCGGCTGTCACTGAAAAGCAGCATTCTGGAGACCAGGAGGCAGCAGGCTTGAAAGAATGTGCAGCAATGCCATGATAAAATGTGGGAAATGCCCTTTTTAGCTGAGATGGGTCAGGTACGTTAAGCAGACAGTAAATACCCGGTTGGAACATAGCGCGCACTCTGCGGGACTAAAATAATTAAAAATGCTGGATCTCTTGAGCAGCATGAAAGACTCAGTGGTAGAATTTTTCAGGCCTCTGAGGATCCATCTTATTTCAGTTCTAAAATGATCCCATGCTTCATCCTGATTTGATTAGCTGGACGCTTGCAGTGAAGAGCCGAAGGGAGGTACCTACCATAACTAAGAAACAGGTGACATTGATAAATGGACTACATAACATACTAGCGTTGACTGGTGCCTGAGGATGTTGTGGCGGAGTATTGTGAATATACAGTAAATATTCAGACACATTTATCACATTTTCAGGCTTTATATTTATGATCAGAGCCTTCATTTAATGTTGTTGTTGTTGCAAGAAGGAAGATGGTCAGGGAAGGTGACCATATGCAACATTGTGCGTCTGGGAGGCTGGTTGTGTCACTGTTACAACACAGTTCTACAACGGCAATGAAATATATAGGTAATAATCGCATCTCAGTTTCCTGTATGAATGCACAGTGGTTGACATATATTTGCTGGTCTGTGTGTGTTCATCTCTTTGTCTTGAGCCCCAAGAATAATTTTAAACAAATATGGGACAGCTTTGAGAGGCCTTCCTAATCAGCTGAGGATTGATCTCTCAAGTTGGCATTGTTTTACCAAAACGCATTTACAAATGCAATTATTATTCATAAATGCACATGTTATGGCTTCAGTTGTTTCACTTCTTTCTTTTACAACCCCATAAAAAGGGCCCTACTGCTCCAAAAAATGTTTTGCAGCCGCCCTAAATTATCTCTCTTGCATCCGTAATGAAAAAAAAAACTCAACTGTTTGATGTTTTATATCCTCTTTGCTAAAATGTAAAATATGGGAGTCGGAGCCAGATTTTATCTCATTTGAAAATAAAAGAAGGTTAGTTTCCTACTAATTTTTTTCAGAGCCTTTGGTTTTTAGCGTTCCCAGGCAATGCTGTCCATACAGCTAAGCTGTAACAATTGTTGCCTTATCTGAGTGCTTGTGTGCGACTTTTACCCGTGTCAGTACAGTTCTGAATATAAGTCAAGGCTTTTCCTCTAATGTGAGTTCTTTTCCATCTCTTTCCCAGATCCCTGCCTCTAACCGTTGCCTCACTGAACCTTTCTTTGTGTGTTAAACCTAACAGGGCCCTGCCCCAGCATTGCTGTTCTGGAAGCAGGCCTTACTAAACTCCCAGCTCACTGGTTTGCAAAGCAAACTTCAGCCTTGTACTATTTACCTTGGCAAGTGCCCGACCAGATTGATGATCTGTAAAGTGGATTTGTTATTTGGCTGTTTGCTTTGGCAGCTCTTGAAAGCGGTTTGCTGATTACAGTCCCAGATGTCATTGCATACATTACTGTTCACTATAAGTTTCTTTTAAAGTTTTAATTTCAACTACAAATACTATTAAGCTTTTTGCACCTCTCTGTCTTTAACTCGTGGATATTAAATATCAAGAGCAGACAGCCTTGATTTCCTTAGATTTCCCTATTATTATCTTTGTCAGCCTCCTCTGGGGTCTCTGTAGAAGCGGCAGCCAGGAGGAGAAACACAGGCTTTCCAACAGCTTCCCTACTGCACCATCCCTCAGCACAGGGCTTTTAAAATCGGTGACGCACCAGGTTATCACCGATATCCTGGAAACGTGATTAGTCTGTGCATGGTATAGCGTTTAAAATGGGCAAATATGGGATGCAGCCGTGTTGAGAATATCAGTGATATTAGACACCAAAGCAAGTAATAACGCTCTTTTCCATTCTTATCATAAAGAGAGGGAGGGGAAGATGTATTCAAAGCTAATCCACTGTGTGTTGTGTTCAGTGCCGCCAGGCTATAAACTTGGCTATTAAGGATATCCACATTTGAGCAACAGTAAACTAGCAAATTAACGGGATACGGCTGTGAAATGTGATTTGGGTCCGACTCCCGGTAGTCACCAGCTTGGTGATGCTGTTAACTCCCTACCTCACCTCTGCTCCCCGACTTGCATGGCAGGGAGGTTATCAATCCTCCTGCTTTCCAGCAGTGCACTTACCAATGCTACCTGGCGTACTCAGTGTCTCCCTTCTTTGTTTTCTCTTGCCGTACGACGCCAAGCTTTGTGTACAGTAGGATTAAGGTAAAGGGGACGCAGGTATGTTTTATCTCCTCGAAATAAGTTTTCCGCCTAGCGTACAGCAAAAGACATAAAAGGCTTAGCTGTCCATTTGCTGTTTAGCTAACTGCACAAGCATTATGGAAATTGCTTCTACATTAGCAGTACAGGATGGGTCCTCCTGAATAAATTCCTCGGCATGATTTAAACAACAAATTCTGGCCTTGAATGGCGACAGCTTTCTTTCTGGATGCGAGCAGTTTTTTTTTTGGGTTTTTTTTTAATTCATTCTGTTTTATTTCTGTATTTATTTAGTGGCGTATTTTGAAATATTTAAGTTGGAGAAGTTAATTCACTTTAGATAAGTTTACTTTTTTGAGAAGGGGATATCATTGCAGTATTTTTGGCCGCTGCTGTAGAATTCTTCTCCCCCTTTATTATAATAAGCAAATTGAACAGATTAAAGACACATTACGCTGCCAAATGGTTTTTCTGAACTGTGCACAGCTACCCAGGGTGACATTTTTTTTCTGTGGAAAAGGTTGTGGGGGGGTTGGTGAGCTGCTATGCTTTTTTTAGCACTTCCTGTTGTATTGTGTTTGAAGTATCTTTGTGGTGACCTGTTGGGGTAACATTCTTCCATATGGAAGTGTTTCTTCAACTTTTAATCATTTTGGTTTTTTGTGTTTTTTGTGTTTTTAAAAAAAAAGAAAGATTTAAAATCCAATTTGCAGATGTCTCTGGTTTTGTGTGCAATGAGTGATCCGAGTCACTACAGTATTCTGGAAATGTGAGTCATGATGTACAGTACAAGGAGGCCATCCAGATATTCGTACTTTGAATTGTGTTTGGTGCAGTTGTAATGGGACTTCATTATGGGTCGATTCCCCGTTTCTTTATTGTGTTTTTCTTTTCTAAGGAAGGAGGAGAAGCTCATTTTGCTATGTGCATTTAAAGATTTGGCGTGAAATCCTGGCTTCTTTTCATGCAAAACTTATTTATGTATTTAACCCAAGCCGGTTTTCACCATTGGAGCTAAAGTCATTCTGGATGGAGCGTCACTGAAGTCAATGATGTTAGAACAATAATCAGTTTTACTCTTTGAAGTGATTTTTATTGCAATTTGCATCCCAATAAATCTAAAAATGCTTTAAAAAAAATCTAAAAAAGAGTGCATGTTTATTCTTACATATGCAGAGCCAGACTGTGCGTTCTTTTATACCAGGGCAATTTGTTATTGCTGTTACTCAGGTTCACAGTGTTATAACTAGGACCAGAATTTGGACCATTGTATTCACATTACAGCCACATCCTGTTTCCTATTAGTTTTGACATCAGCATCTGAATTTCAGATTTCTCTCTGTTTGGGTTTAATTACTCAATCAGTATATTCAAAAGACAACTTGGGACCCCTTTGCAGGAGCTTGCTTTGCTTGGGTTGCAAGGCCAAAAGTTGGCATCTGTGTCAAAAACCCTGAACCAGCACATATATTTTGGTTGGTGGGATGTAGTGTGTGTCATTATACAAGCAGATGGTGTTGTCTATCAAATGTGTCCAAGACTTTCCCTCTGGATCATAGCCTCAACATTTTAACCATAAGAAAAATGTCTTTGACAGTATTTTTGAGCCCACATGTGAATACCACATGTTGAGGTCTCATGTCTGCAGTTTCACTCCTAATTAAGTAGAGATGTAAGTAGTGGGTACCTTGTAAGGTCTTTGGCTCTTAGCAATTCACCGCAAACATCTAATTTCCACTTCCTGTGCCTTGGATCTGTTACTCATATAGGAATGGTAGGTGGACATGGTGGTTTTAAGTCTATTGGATTATGATATTTCTGTCCCTGTCATTTTGTCAAAGGTCCTGGAATAACTTGCTTCATCAGCTATTGGTAGGGAGTTGTTGGAGAAATTCCCCTCCCTCACAGACGGCTGCATACTATGTAAGTCCTACTAAGCCCTCCAAATGGGTGGCAAGTGGTATCTATTAGCTTTGTGCCAACTCTGCACCACATCGAATTTGACCCCTTATGAATAGCAAGCTTTCCAGTTGGGTTTGAGTCACTGCCATAAGTACTAGGAGAGTTTTCTGAACCTGGCATCCCAAATTGAATTCTTTAGATACTGTTGTTTGAACATTGCTTTTCTGGATTCAGTTGACAAGTCTAACAAACCTTTAGTTCCAGATTTGGATTTCTACCTGATCTTCAGAATTGTTCGGGAGAACATATTGCTTGTTCACTTGAAGCTGCATATTGACACTTGTCACTGCCTCTTGGCATGTGCTTTAGGGCTCCCGGGGAAACAAATTGCTCTTATTTCAGTGGCGGTTCTCTGGCTTCAGTATTTTAAAGAAACACATATGTAGCTCTCAGCATCAGTGTTGAATGGCCTCGTGAACAGACCATAGATCTACTGGAAAACTATCCTCAAACTAGAACGTTTCGCAGCCACTTTGCCAGTGGCTTTAGCTGCTGTTTTAGTTTACAAAGGCACAAGAGTTGATATTCTTTATGGACTACAGTGCCAAGATGTGATTTTTTTTAAAAACACTTTTAAACAGGCAATTTTGTGGTATTTCTCTGCTCACCTGAAAAGGAAATTTAATAGATCTTGGACATCTTTGCTTTCAGTTCTGACTTTGCACCAGGCAGAATGAATTTTTGCACGACTGGCCTTTGTGCGTCTCCAGCATGTCCGCAGGTCCTTTCTTACGATCAGCTTTGAGACGACGCTCTAAAGGTTGTGAACGTGCTAATGGAAGCACTTGCTATGGACACGGATGCGTCTTTCACAGGCTTGGAATAAGCTGCAAGCTGTGGCTAAATTCACCCTCTCCCACAGCACTTCCTATACTTTCCCTTTCGGGATCTTGCGTTCCAGCTTTTTGGAGGTTCATGAAACGTGTGCGTCAGAGTATTCCCAATTCTTTTCGGAGAAAGCAGATCCGATTTTAATATTAAAAAAGACCTCTCAAAAGCCATGCTTCTTTGGACTGCTCTTGCCTGGCACAGCTGAACCGCCAGCATTTTTCAGCACCTTAGAGAAGTCACTGAACAGAGTATAAAACCAGTGTTAAGCTCTGCTTTCCCAAACTCTGCCTCAACTTGACAACTATGTCAATAAATGCGACTTGCTAGATAACAGGGTTATACTGTCACTTTCCTTCTACCTTGAATATACTGTAATCCACCTTTTGAATCTATTCTTCATTTCTGAGACTATTCTTAACCTCATTGTCATGTTAAGGTATCCAAAGCGGTACTGGTCTGGTTCGACCAACTTACTTCTTCCATCTTCATCTGACAGTGTAAGATGTCTCTATTTGAGCAATAGCAGCATTTCTGTATCCAGTGACTTTTGAGGTCATTCTCTATGTCTTGACACAAACTCTGTGTCAAGAACATTTGGTTCACTAAGGCACTGGTCTCCATCTCGTCACTTCATCTATGTACAGATACCTTCTGTGCCTCATGAAATGTCTCGACTTCTTGCCTTGATTTTAAGTAAGACTTAAAATTTTAAGATTTTAAGTTGACGAGACTAATTTACCTGGAATTGGCAAAGACCTTACTTTACTTCCAATGCATATTTTTATACTTCCATAGTTCACGACTGAAATGATTATTATGTGTTTAAACAGTAAAGCTCTCTGTTCCAGGAAAGTGCTGTATTTGTTCCAGGGATCCCAGTACAGACTCTCTTTCCATATTGATCTTTCAGCAAAACACTAAAACATTTGGCAAGTTTCTTGTCGCATTCTTTGCTGCTATCCAGGTTTTTGAGAGATTCCTCTTGGACAGTTTCCACCTCTTAGCTTGCCCCCTGTAGGAGATTTTTTTCCCCTCCTTATTTTTACAGGCTATGTGCAGCCATAACAGAATAATTGATACTCTAAGCTTCATTATGCAGTATCCAACACCCACTTGGTCAGGACTACAGATTTGGTATCATAATGTTTTTAGAAACAAGATTTCCCTGCCCGTGCCTCGTGCCAAGTGTACTTGTTAGATGTCTTTGTGTTGGAACACAACGCTGCTTATGGTAACTCCATCAGCGCACAAAGTTTCAACCGTGGTTTCTTCAACAGCTCAACAGATCATCACTCGAGTAGCAAGAACGAAGCAATCCAAAACCCTGTCAGGCTCCAATCTCCTCTAAGACGAACTAATATTCTGATTTAGAAGTCTGGAGTTGTCTGAACGACCAAAGAAAGGTCTCTATTCTGCTTGCACCTCCTTTATATTTCCGTGCCGACACCGAGATCGCTTTTCAACACTAAATCTACTAGGGACTTGTGATGAACTCCCCCCTTCCCCCCCCCCCTTACTGTAAGTTCAAAGCCATTTAATTCTACTGTAAAACTGTCAGCAATGATTTTTGAAAAGACAGATTTTTGGTGCACGAGCACATCTCCTCTGTACTAGTTTCCAACTCCGTCAAACGTGTTTGTCATCTCTCGACAGCCATGTAATACCTCCCATCAAGAACAATAAATTCCAAGTTTTTTATATGTTGGACATAGAGTTTAATGGTCAATACAGCTCTTCCTTGTAGCTGGATAAAGATTTACCTGAAGTTTACTGGCACAGACTAGAATTTCTTCTTTTGATTCCTGATGATTAGTAGCAGGTTCTCAAGAATCCTAAAACATCCTCTACACGTGACGTCGGTAGGCAGCAATCATATCGCCCGCGACCCGTTTTGTCCTAGAAAACATCTATGGTCATTCAGTTAGGGCTAGCTTCACAAAGGCACTTAGCTGTTGTGATGCCAAGTGCCTGAATGTCTAATGATTAGGTTACTGGCTCCTCGATGGGAATCCCTAACCCTGAGTTAAGGGTCTAATCTCTCTCTGATGCACGGGAAAGTTAGGCACTTCAGAATGGGATTCACAACAGCCAGTGCATGGAGGAGCCCGAAGAGGGACTGCTGAAGGCAAAGGGCTTGGGGCTTAGGCTCTGAGCAGCACAGAGACCTGTGTCATGTTGGGATTTTCAGCCTGAAAACCTCTCCTGGGGTTAGGGATGTGAGGTGGCCCTTCCAAAAGGAGACGTGGCCAGAGGAGGAGGCTATGCCCCCTCATCCTTGCTCCTGGGACTGTTCATAAATTTGATATTAAACCTGCCTGGGATAAAATGCCTCAACGGTCTCTAGAGCAGGGATTGGAAACCAAGTCTCCTTCTTGCTCCTTTGCACTGGCCCAATAATTGTTGAATCCCTTTTTGCAGAGTTGTTCAGGTACAGCAGAAACAAGAGTCCCGCACCCCAGAACATCCTGTCACCTGGGGTGCCTGTAGACGTGCTGGAGGCTGCTCCGATATGCAGTAATTGCGATGTGTCGGAGCAGACTTGATTAATCGAGTCTGCTGGATCGTGGCAAGTGCAGCACACCAGTGTCCTCCTGTGTCTCATGTATCAGCATCCCCGTGCGTTAAAATGGCAACGGAGTTGCTTGAACTAAACCTCATTGAACGAGTCTAACTTGAGTCCCAAGTGAAGCCACACACAGCATTAATGCCTGCACGTGTAGATGCCGGCCTATTCCTGCTTACTGCGCAGTTAGTTTAAGCCAGCGCAAATGCACATGTAGACATGCCCAGTTGCACCTTAGTTTGCTTGGCACTGGCATGCGAATCACTAAAAAAGAAAAATATATACATTAAAGTGAGACCTCATCTCTTGCCATTTGTCACAAAACAATTCCAGTAAGGTGTATATATGAACAAAGCAGGCCAGATTTGCTCTCTGCGTAAATGACCACAGCTCACAATGAATCTGGGCCGAAGTCATGGCCATTTAATTTTAAACTGTGAGCTAATATTCACCTCCCTTTTATTAAAAATACTGCGCTCACTGTCCTTACTTTCACTCCAGGATCTGGGAAGATAAGAGAGCAGAATTCCAGGGGGATGATCATAGGAGAATGCATTGCAATTTCAATATGTACCTGAACAAATAAATGCTAGAAATGCACTTTATTAGTCTTTCCCTGTCCCTTTAGCTAGGCAAACGAAGGAGATAATTGTTTAAGTGGCACTGTGACCTCTGCATATTTCTTTAATTCTCATTCATTCTATGAAGCGTTTCTTTTTAACCTCAAAGAACGGACCATTTTTGCCCAACCCCTGTTTGCATTTAGAGTTGTTATCCCAAATTACCAAGTGCAAACACGAGGCATGTAAAAGGGTAAATCTGCTGCCCTTTGAGTGCAGTCTTTTCTGAGGATGAGAGTGAGATGAGTTAAATGACTGAAAGCCTTAGGCCAGGACATGCCAGCTGCAATAATTTTTTCACTCAATCATCTCACCTTGCGATGCCACTCTGCCTTATACAGCCACCAGATGTCTGATGAATAATATAAGTGACAAGGGCAAAACCTCTTGAATACATTCAGAGGGAAACTTCAGACAGTGAAGACTGGTCGGCTGGCTCAAGACCAGCTGGGTCTGTCTTGCTCGTGCTTTCTATACCATACATGGTTGGAATGAAATACCCATTGGACAAGGGTTTGGTGGGAAAGAGGAGCTTGACACACTGCAACGCACTGCGCGCTCGCTCTGGCCCCAGCCCAGCAGAGCACTTAAGCACACGCTTAACTTTAAGCATGTGTGTGCTGCCATTGAAGTCAGTGCTGCGACACACATGCTTAAAATTAAGCGCATGTTTGGATTCGCTGCTGGCGTGGAGCCAGAGAGCCCAGCACTTTGCAGGATGGAGCCAAGATTAGCTTCCAGATCCTCAGCTGAGATAACTCAGCAAATACCTCCGTGTCTTCAGGATCTGGCCAACAGTATTTATTTTTCCTGACCTGGAAAACTCAAAGGAGAAGGGGAGGAGGGGCCGGGAGAGGGCTGTGTTTTGTTTTTTAATAAAAAATAACATCTCATCTTTTCCTATGAAACCACTCTATGGCCATTTTTCCCCCCTAGTGAGGCCCTTGAAACGCAAGCACATTGAGTTCTGTCTTTATAGAGTTTGGTCGTTTATGGAAAGGCTTTATGCAAGGTGCCTGAAGGGGACTAGCCCGCGTGAGCCTGAAGACCCCTTCCAGTCGCGTGTTCTTGCGTAGTCTGAGGAAGAACAGCTTTTTTCATCAGTAGGCTGTATTTTCAGCCTAAGGCTTTCGTTATTATGAGAGCACAAGGGAAGGAATCTGAAGATCTGGACTGTAATCCTGGTCCCGTCACTGCATTATGGCTTAACCAGCAGCAGATCACTTCAGCCTCTTTGGGCCAGATCCATAGTGGGCGTAAGCAATCAAGCTCTCTTGACTTCAGTTCTAATTATCCCTTTGCGGCAGCTGGAGATTTGGCCCTGTAGTTGTATTTCCTACCTATGAAAGGGATGCCTTGCTCCTCACAGATGCATTGTTGTTTAATAAACTAATTTCCAATATTGGTATTGATACTGGATATACTACCCTACCCCATAGGTGGCATCATTGACTCCACTTGAACTAAAGCGTTATCGTTACTCCAGTTTAATAGCGGAATTTAGCTCTTAAAATGTTTGTGAAATAGTTTAAAAGCATATATGGAAATTATTATAAGCGGCCGCGCACAGATTGCGAGATGCAATCCTGCCAGAACTGTACATCACCGCATAAGGCTTGCTGCAGAATGTGTCAGAAGGAGGTCACTGCCTCTCCGCTGTTCCCTTAGGAAAGGCTATTTTCCAGCATATGCTTCTGGTAAGGAATTACAGTACTGACACGGGCATGCTGGCTGGAAGTGCCTAAAAATAAGCTAGTTTTTGGTAGGGAAATGAAAACGCCTAAGTATGCCGGACACTGGCAAGGAAACATGCCCTGTTTGCAAAGATTTAAATGGTAGTGGCTCATAATACTTTACATTTATTCCTGAAAATCACTGTATGAGTTCAATATAACTACAATTGCATACATTGCAAGGGGAGAAGGAGCCGTGCTGATGACTTTTTATAATTAGCATTCTTGAGTAGCAGCTGCTTTCTGAGTGTCAAGCCCTTAAAGTGGTGGTGGATGCTCTGGTCTAGAGCTAGGAAGGAAATGGAGCTCATCCTTAGAGTTGCAGGGGTGTAGGTTGTAGCCGCGTTGGTCTAAGGACACGGGCAGACAAGGTTCTTTGGAGAAATGTGATATCGTTTCTTAGACCAACTCAAATAGTTGGAAAAATCCTTAAAGTTAGGCATTCCTGTCACCTCGCCCACTCCTCCATTCAAGCACACACTAAATGCATGGTATTTGCAAGCTCCATTTATTTATCCTGTGTACAAGCGTCTATTAGCTAGTAGCTCGGAGCTGAAGTGTACGTTATCTCATCGTGAGGTAAGGCCAAATAAATTACACGTTTGAGGCCCTGAGTGGGATTGCTGATGCACCTTAGGAAAATATTTTGGTTTCTGTTTACATGTCAGTCAGGTAGTGAATGGTTTCATCTGGAAAAGGTGACATCACCCGCTCGAGGAATTTTTATTTTTATAAGCAAAAAAGTTCAGTTTAATTGCAAACTGCTCAAATCATCCAAAAGTTCATATTTTTCTTGGTTGGATGTGTGGGTCTATGGTTTCTTTCCCAGCGCTTGCAGCAATGCTAATCTGCAAACATCTTTGCTGTGGAGCATCTTTATCAATGGACAGCAAATATAAAAACTCCACCTAATTTTCCAGAAAAAACTCTTTCAGAAGTTCCCAAACTGCAGTAGTCTAATTCTCCTTTTCTAACGTATCATTCGAACATGTTTCACGAGCCTAGGTAATGTTTTAGCTTAGCACAATATGCTAAATTCATCCCGGATGCATCTCTATTGATGTCAGTCTCTTAACTGGAAGGGTTATGTCCTTTCCTTTATGGAAGTGAAGTTATTAGTATCCAGTACAGCTGGACTCTCGTAGGAGTACACCAAGGATGAATATGGCTCCGTAGCTATCAAGGAAGAATCATTTCCATGTGCTAGCTTGTTTCTTCCAAAAAGTTCCCTTTAAACATTCATCACCCCCAAAACTGTCGACAAACAGTATGGTCAGTTATCGGGCGCCGTACACCACGTGCCAGCGCTGCTCAGAGAATTCAGGACTTCGTCCTAGCAGATCCTTTCCATTCTGGTGCTGAACTGGTGTAGGACCTGAGCCCCGTCGCTAAATGAAATACGCATTTATCATCAGCGGAAATGTCGTTGTAACATCTGGGCACTTTTCAGCAGTGACCTGTTTTACTCTATACAAAACTAGTGGCGTTGGAAAGGGCTTCCGTAAAATCGTGTCTCAATGAAAAAGAAACTCCCATTTTTCTGATGCTTGCATTTGGGCACTAGGATGGAGAAATGCAGAGAACGGTAAAGGGACTTGACTCGCGGCAAGGATAGGGCTGTGCTTCTTCCCCCCCATGAGATGGCAATGGCTGGAATCCGCCTTTCAGACTTTTAAACTCCAAGTTTTTCCAACTCCTGTATACATTACTTTCCATCTTTCTGTTGAAAAAGAATGAGGATCTTGTTACAGCTGAGTGCTATATTACTATATAGCACTGTTCCAATGTTTTTTCAACACTAAGATGTTTCTTAAATTCAGACAAATTGCAATCAAAATTAAATTCCTTGGCTCGCACAGTTACCACTAATTCTCAAGCAATATGACAAATCCACACTTGTGTCTCAAAGTGTAATATAAGATCTCAGTTATCCCAAAAAACCCTGATGAGCTGTCAGATTGCTCCTTACTTGTGGGCAAATATGATCCCATTCTAATCCAGTATGCATCCTTTGTACATACGTATACACACTTGCATATGCTCTAGGGTTGATAACGAGCATGGTAAAGCCTGGTGTTTTCTTAAGGGAGGTACAGCAATATATTATTCAGCTCCTCCGATAGCACTGACATCTCTTTACACTGTGCAGCAATGACAGGAGTATAACATATGCCTCCTGGCCCTTTTTGAATTAATTAAAAAATAAATTAGCATGTAAATACAATAGAAACCAGCAGTATTATCTCATAGTAAGAGCAGACATAGCTATAAAGGAGGGACTTAATCCGGGGAACGCCTCAAGAGAGTTGTCCCCCTGAAGCCAGTAGAGCTGCTTGCCAAGGGTGTTTAGATGTGGACCGCATACAATTATAAGAATGAGTCCTGCTCACTTTAGGAATAAGGCAAAATAAAATCTTTGAGCTCTTCATGGAGTGAGCTATGTCTAAATCCCCTAGTCAGCTTTAAAAGTGTCAACTTTTGTTCTTAAATTAACTCAGTCGAAAACCTATACCTTTTGTCAACTGGTTAAATTTGGGAATCTATATCTATAGAGATATATATAGTTTTTTCAGGGGGATCCAGAGAGCATCACATGAGTTTTTGAGGAAGCATCAGATCTTCTGCATGCCAACGTGCACCGAGTCTCCAAATGTCTTGACAGTCACCAGCGATGATAACCCAGCACTTTAAAACATCCAGCTCTTAAGACCAAACTAATTCAAAGGACAAAAGTCTATAGTTTTGTCTTGCAAAGGCGGCAGCATGTTTGA
Source organism: Alligator mississippiensis (assembly GCF_030867095.1). Classification (NCBI taxonomy): domain Eukaryota; kingdom Metazoa; phylum Chordata; order Crocodylia; family Alligatoridae; genus Alligator; species Alligator mississippiensis. The sequence continues at coordinate 4,201,125 of NC_081837.1, read as the reverse complement.
CCTTCTCAGTCTGCTTTGATCTTGTGAGGCCATAGGGCATTAAAATATACAAGAATTTGATTACTGAAATAGTGGTGATGAACTTGCAACTGTGTTTTTTTTATTGTCCTTCGGAAAAAGAATCTCTCCTGGTACTCGATGTCATTATGAAGCTATGGGAGATTTTTCTAAGACCAATAATAATTTATAATGAAAGTATGATTCTGATCACTTTTGGTTTGTTTTATAAGGTATATCAAATGTTATGTACTTATTTTATTTCTGAATGTTACTGTGTCCTTCAGATTGCGTTAAGGGATTTGAGGTTATGTGAGCAATCACTTCTTTTTTTAATCTAACCTGGACATCTAATTGTCCAAATAATACACAAACAAGGACTCACAGGCTGGGGGATCCAAGAACTCATTAAAAAAGCCAAGGAAATGCTCCGGGATGGATCCTCAGCTGATATAAATTAACGTAGCTCTGTTAACTTCAGGGGAGCCGTGGTGATTTATACCAGCGAAGGATTTCTTCCTCATCTTCTTTCTCATGTCTTCAGCTATGTTCAATTACTTGGATCACTGCCTCTAACCTTTAATCAAAACTTAACGAAGGATTGAAATCCTCCTGATGAGGAAAGTGGGCTTGTGTACATTAGCACAGGCTTCTTCATATAACATGCTGGATAAGCGCTTATCATCCACCTCTAGCTGCCGGTTCATAGAGAGAATAACAACCTACTCTTGCTGCCAGCTAGTGGAGTTACTCGGATGGGCAAGGTGGGAGAGGCCTGTAGTTTTGGTACTTGCAAAGTGTAAAGTTCAGTCCCCATTGAGAGCGTCCATCCAAAGGGGTCTATTGAATGTAGAGTTTGGGATGTTTCGCGTAGTTCTCTTATACCACATCTTCCCTCAAGGTGGTAAGACCCCTTTTCTCCCTCACTCCCTGTTACCTCACATTTCCAAAGTAGGCATGGAAAGAGCTTGGGCATCCCATAAAGAAATCCCTTGGATTGCCATAATAATTGTTTAGTCGGCACATTTTATTAGTGTCAGCCTTCACCAGTGCACAATTTCCACAGAGGGCATGTCTACACATTCATTGATGTGCTTTTGGTAATGCACATTAAATATAGCACTTCCATGGTGGGGTACTAGAGAAAGGCCTGTTAGTCTATTTTAATGCACATTAGCAAAAGAGCATGGGGTTTCTGTGCGACGGTTTAATGCACGTTAAATAGGCTAATGCACATTAAAGTGCACGTGTAGACGCGTCCAAAGTGACCTAGATCTGTCTTTCAGCAGCGAGGGGTGTTACCACCAAAACTGTCATTTTGATGGCAAGTGACAAAGTTGCAGCGGGCGCTCAAGGCAAAGGCAGCTCTTAATAAATACATTAAATACATTAAAGCATTTATATTTTGACCTTACGCCAGACTCGCACTCAGACAGGACAAGCTGGAAGTTGAAAATATACTTTGTCAAGACTCCTTTGGCTGATCCTGTGGTAAAGCAGGACAGCCTTGCTCTGAGGAAATGCAGATCCTTTAGAAAGGAGAGTAAAAGGTCAAAACTAATCCAAAAGGACAAGCCATGTATGTCTGTGTGTATATTGGGTTTCACATATGAAATCCAGTCATGATAAAGCTGATGGCTTTAGAAACATCTACTTTGATTAATGAAAACATAGTTCTCATAGACGACGGGTTTCATACTTCAAAGTTCCTCCTGGATTTAGAACCGTAAGTTTTGCTTATTCATACAACGTGCAGGAAACTTTTTTTTTTAAATGAATAAAGTGGGGGGGCCTTAAAAAAACGGCAAGATTGCAACATTGGTGCTGCAGAGAAGCCGGGTAATCAGGAGGAAAATTAACAAACAGCAGACGTTTCGTTCTGCAGTTTACCATACTGTTTACATTCTTTCCTCTCTGTGTGTGTTTCTCCTTGGAAAGATTTATGCATTTATGAAAATATTTCGCTGCCTCGGCTCTGAAAATTGCTGTCCCGCTCCCACGTTAAAACCCGAGCCATTGCCGTAGTCGCTGATCTGCAGTTTAAAACCTGAACCACCTCCATAGTAGCTGATGGTTTCTTCGGCCAGTGTGCCTGTTGACTTGCAACACGCTTCCTCACTGACTACTTTGCAAAACTCTAGCCGGTGGCTTTATGGAGGGACGCTTTGGAGGAGCCAGCTGAGACGCAAGCTCTGCTGATACTCAGGTTCAAACGCAGCAAGTGCTGTGGCTTTGGCCCTGTAGCGTCCGTTGCCCTGAGGTGGTACCTCCGTGGATGAGGGATGGGAAGGGGAAGGCCCTGGGCAGGGTAATGAGTGGTCTCCCATGAACAGCAGCACAAAATCCTTTCCTGTGCTTCCTTCACCCAGCCAGCTGCACCCATTTGTCAGCAGTGAAAACACTTGTGGCTTCGCTGTATTTAGGCCCTTCGGTGCCACCGCAGGCCTATATTTTACTCTCCATCCGACATGGGCGCTGTTTTTCTCTATGCATAAAGGGAAATAGCATTTGCACCTGTAACAAAATGAGCTGCTAATAAGGGACGCTCTCAGCCTCGGCTCTCCAGGGTTTCAGCAGAATGCCAGAGGTCTCATCACCTTGTAGGCTAAACACGCAGACAGCAAAATACATATTAATTAAATGAACGAGCAGGATGCAGGACCGGTGAGTAATGTCCTGTTTATAGCAAAACCGCGAGCCATTTTGGAAAAAGAAACTCCATGGGAGGGAAAGATGACAGGAAAATGGCCTTACTCTCAAATGTGGTCTCGGCAACCACTTCCAAAGCCAATCGCCGACACTTTACCCTTGATTTATTAAAAAGAGAGAGAGAGGGTGACTTGTGGGTGATGTGTGTCGCACGCGAGCTGAAATGCACACACCTCACACGAACTAGAAAGGAATCTGCGAGCTAGGGACCGGAAAGAAAAAAGGCAGCATGCTGCTGAGCATGACCATGGGTGTAGACATTAAATATGTGGCAGGTCGGGGAAGAGTCCATTTCCTCTGCGCTTAAAAAGGGAATTTGCACAGATCCCTCTTCAAGTAAGTATTAAAGGCTACTGCTTTGTTGCAGTCCCCCCGGAGTAACAAAGTTATGGCATGAAAGTGAATTGGCAACGCCGTAGGAAAGTTCAAGCATTAACTTTTAAATGCGATATGCTATAATTCGACTCATTACCTGGGGCAGGGACGTTCCACCCGCACCCATGGGAACCCGTCTCGTAGCTTTACAGCCAACTTCTCGACGCTCGTGTTGCGGCTACCAATATTTGCGGTCCAGAGTGGGCCGGGACTCTCTTCAAAGTCCATCCAAGTCACTTAATTAGCCAGAGAAGGTAACTGCGCTGTGACGGGAAGCATTTCCTTTCCCCCGGGGACTCTCTCGATCGCACTTCCAGACTTGGCCTTCTCCAGCCAACGGGAGGACTGGGAGTCAAGTCGATGTCTCTTTTGGGGGCGCATCTTTTATTGGTTAAAATTCGCAGGCCCTTTCCCTTTTCTATTTACCCTGTTATTTTCCTCGTGCTGATGCTGCAGTGTGGAAGGTGAGGCTCAAAACTGTCAAACCATTTAATAGACCCGTAACTGTTTTTGGAGTGCAGATTCTGTTTTGATTTACGGTGCCTTGGAAGGCAGGAAATGGAGCTACTTGATTTCATATTTTAACCAAAGCTGGCCAGAGGTTTCACACACACACACACACAAAAATTTCCCCTGGCTTTTGAATGAAAGAATCAGGGTGAAAGATTCAGCTTAGCTATTTCGACTTGGAAAAATAACATACTAGAAGTATTAAAATATTTTTAAATGTGTTTTACTACTAATTTTTTTTTCAGGGAAGAAAATGAGCTGATACGGTTTTCTTGGTCTTTGGTTGGTGTCATTAACTGTGAAAATAAAGGAGGTTTCCAAGGCCTTGGGATTTTTTTTCCCCCACTGTGGAACTTAAATTGATTTCCTTCTGTACTGAATCTCTGAAACCATTGCAATGTTATAAGCCAGGCGTTTTGGGATGAATAATAACAGAAACCGACCCACCGGCACATTTGAGGAATTAAGTGAAAGACACAGGTCCTGATTCTGCTCTTACTTGCAAGGGTGTAGCTGTAAGGACATCAGTAGAGTTATTAAAATGCACGGCTAGCGGATGAAGAAAATGAGGTGTATAATAGAAAACTCTGCTTGTAGACTCCTGTTAAAATCGGAGGGTGTCGCACGGCTGTATCACGGAGCAGAATTACCCCATGCCGTTCTGGGGCAGGATAAACGTACTGCAACGACAGAGCAAGGCATTTGGACCCCCGGTGCAAACTTAAGATCCAGCTCTGCTTCTTCAGGTTTAGTGTGGCTTGTCATCATTTATTTCTATTATTGCAGATGATTTGGCCCCATGAGTTAGACAGCGAACGTCTCACCCATGTATGGCGGGAGTCACAGTGATCCAATCTCTAGTATGTAAGGAAAGAGAGAAACCTTGTGTTCAGTTCAAAGAAGCCAACCCATATGGCGACACGCTGGACCCATTTGAAGTCGCAGGAACTTTTTTTAGATTGACCTCCGCGAAACCAAGGTGTTACCTGTCATTTTGGGATGCTGAACGAGTACCTTGCTTTGCTGGTCCCAGATTAATTTCTTGTGCTGGGTTGGAGCCTGGTGCACCGCCAAAGAAATGATAGCATTGGATGAAGCATAGCAGAAAAGGCTTCATTTCACACATCATGCTCTTATTTTCGTGGCTGTCAGGAAGGTTTCAGCAGTTTGTCAGTAAACACACCCTTCAGAGTCTGCATTTCGTCAAACATTTTGTAATCCCTTTAATCAGCACCATGTTTGTTCTTACCTTATTGCTATTGCCTTTAACTTCTGGCTGCACTGGATTTTGAGAGCAGAATAATGTCTTAAATCATATTTGTAAGCCATGCCCTGCTCAGCGATGAGACTTTTGATAAGCTGCCCGCTGAAATGCCAGAACTTTTTTGACGAAGAGAGGGTGGAGCAAATAGCAAAATGAGATTATCGATTTCATAAATAGCAGGGATTGGATTAGCCACTCTTAGTTAAAATATGATACCCTTAGCTTGCTCGAGCACGGGGCACAAAAGGCAAAGCGTCTCAAGGCTCCTCGGAAACAACGCGTCCATCCGTGAGCTCACAGGCTTCTCAAAACTGTTGTCCAAAAGCTTAAAAATATCCAGGACTGACTTTGATTTCTGAGGCAGTGGCCAGGGAGATCAAAAGGCACATGGCAACTAGGCTTGCTGTCCCTGAAGGAATTCAGGATTAGCTTTCTACCTCGACGCTGGCCAAAAGCGGTGATTTGGGCCTCACAGTACCAAAGGACCCAGATGTTTGAGATTAGGCTCCATTTCACGCTCCCGCCCAACGTCTCGCCTCCTTAGCTCTTTTGCAGTTCATCTGTGTGCTGCTCCTTGTGTGCATCCGGTTTAATAAGCCAGCGTTATAATAAAGTCCGAATCCATTTATGGAGCCCAGTACCAGACATAAAGCTCCCTTTTTTGTTCCCCTCCAGGTGTTATTCGGAGGGCTGGCTGGGTGACTCAACCTGACGAAACACATTGCCCGCCCTGCACATGTAGTATGGAAAAGGAGTGAAAAGGGAGGAAAAGATAAAGGCAGAGAGCTCCCTGAGCTTTTTGAGTTTATTTTACAAGAAAGCTTTCTGTGCAGTTAATCCGTGTAACCTGCATTTACATTAACACTTGCACCTCACACGTTGCTGCTAAAAACTTTTGGCAGCTCTCGGGGCCTGATTGCAGAGGTAATGCTCCACTTGTCTCCTTTGCTCTCACTCAAGCATCTCTGGAACTGGAGCCCAGCGCTCTTTGGAGTTGCTGCTTGTGCATGTATGCAGTCATCTTGGCAGCGCTTCAAAAGCCATTGGCCTTATTATTCACATGTCTGCTCAGAAGGGCAAAAATTGTTTCGTTTCTTGCTTTCAGAGCTGGAGCTGACGCCAAATAAAGGCTAGATCTCTCTAGCACAACAGGGAAGACCTGGAGGAGCTTCCAAAAGTCCTCCTTGCGCCTCGTCATTGTTTGCATTCGGTAATAAAACTCCCGTGAGAGCTAGCTGGGTCCTTCCATGGACCGCGCAACAGTGCCTGACGAGGAGCAGGGGAGCGGGGCGGCTCAGGATTTGGCCCCGGTGAGAAACATAGCAATTTTTCATCGTTTCGTAGCTGTTCGGGGCTGGAAGGGACCTTACAGATCATGAAGTCCAGCCCCACTCTTCTGATAAAAGAAGATGAAGCGCACACGCAAAAGGTGGGGGCGCTGACAACATGGAAACATCACACCGATTTAAATACCGACTTCCCCAGCCTCACTGCGTGTTCTCGAACGGGCTTTATTTGGGGGGGTTTTCTGACAAGCTTGAAGATGGAAAAAGCCCTATACTCTGAAAGGTCCAGTAATAAGCTGAACTCTTCGGTCATCCCTCCTATGGGCTCAGCCTGGGACGCGCCCAGAGTTCAAGTGCACAGGTCACACACCAGCCCCAGACCCGGGCCGCAGAGGTCTTTTTTAGCGCTGATGGTTGTCTAGTGCCAGGAATCTGCTCCACAGCCAGGCAAAGAGATAAATCAAAGTTTGCGCACGCTGATGAAATTCGGGAGCCGGAAGTCCCCGTTGCAGCCCATATAAATCCCTGCATGCCAGCCCCTGTGCTTTTGTCCGTGCCATTAGAGTTCAAAATTATCTGCCCCTCTTTGCTGATGTATGGATTAACTGGCTGCCCGAGTGTTTACTAACGGTTATCACCCAGTACTTTGGACGTTATCAGAGGAAGGGACGCCTGCCGCAGGCCTTGGTCTCTCACCCTTTCTATTACCACCTGTCATTGGCAGAGAGTGTGCTGTGAAGCTGTACAGTCACAGCGTACAAGTGTAGATAGTTTCTGACGGCTGATCAAAGGGGAGAACCAAAGGCCTGATAACAAGGACGTGTTTCATGTACTTTTAACTTTGAGAAACATTGGCATTTGCATTTTTTCCCCTCTGTAGGCTGGCAGAAACCAGGCACAATAAATGCTGCATATTCAGTTACCTAATAGTTGAGTAAATGGTATGTGCTTGAAGCAACAAAGCATAACTGTAATCTTGTTCCAAGTGGGAATGATTTAAAGTAGGCCTTCACAGCAGACTTGCTGTATAATAAAGTTGAATAATTTTAATTTGTACTTTGAAGTGATCGTGGATTCAGAATCTAATCTTTGCATTTAGGAGAACATCCTGTACTATTTTGATTTAGGAAACAACAGCAAGTTAAGGAATTATTTTAAGCGTCTCTTCCAGATACTTTAACTCTATCCGAGCAGCCAATATCTTCCGTATTGCATCACTGATTAAAGGGGCCCTGCTAAGCTTAATTTGGCCTAAAATGTCATTTTTGTAGAAACACACAAAAAATCGCACAGATCCGTAGACCAAGGAGAGAAGTCCCTCCTCCACCCCCTGTTTTTTATTTAATTTTTTTTTAAATTCCAGCCGGGAGATATTTTCCAAAACCAAATTAACATTGCCCTTCCCACTCCAAAATAGTTGTTGGTGGCCCAAATATATTGGCGTTGAATTGACGCATGAAAGTAAAATGGATTGAAAATTGTGGCTTTTAGCAAAGATGAGCTGGGTTTGCTAGGAAAGACTGTAGTTCATCTACTGCACAGGGGAAGAAAATACAGATTGTTCTTAAAAATTGGTTATGCTCTTAGTGACATAGATACCATTTTTTTTTTTTAAATAAATGGGGATGTGAATCTGTTTCATCTGAAGCAGGATTTTCCCTTGTGTAGTTCTGCTGACTACCAAATGTAACTTGACAGTTAAAGTTTTGCTTTTAAACGGCCCAAGCTTTTATCGTCGATGCATATTTTACCATCGTGATTTCAATGAATGGGCCAACCCCCAGCTTCCAGGTACATGGCGAGCGCCTGACCAAAATGGCGCTTCCTCTCTCGTAGATTATCGCCGCGCGGACGAGTCGCGGGGCAGAGCTTCAGTGTTGGTGCCTACCCTCGCCAATGCGTGTCTCCCGTTTCTTGTTCCAGGTGCCTTTGATCGGAGCGTGACCCTGCTGGAAGTCTGCGGGAGCTGGCCGGAGAGCTTCGGTCTCCGTCACATGTCTTCCATCGAGCACACCGAGGAGGGTCTTCGAGAGCGTCTGGCTGATGCCATGTCCGAGTCGCCCAGCAGGGACATAGTGGGATCAGGAACAGGTACAAAGAAGAGGTGTGATCAGAGATCACATACAATGGTGATTTTTTTTTTTTTTTTTAAACTCGTTACAATTTTGCTTTCCTCTTTTCTGCGGTGGCGTTGGCAAGGGGCTTCTCCAAACAGGGGCATTGTCCTTTAGAGAGGGAACGTGACGAAGGGACAGAATAGGGCCAGTCCTCAAGGTGCCTTTAAAGGCCACCCCATCCTGCTGTGGTCTCGTCCTGTGGCGATGAGCCCCCCTGAGCATCAGATGCTTCCCGCACGCTGCTGCTCATTCATTCCACAATCAAAACAATGTCTCAATTAGGATTTGTGTGTGTAATTATGTGTTCTACATAAAGCCACTGTAAAGTGCTGGTTCTGTAATCCAAATTAATCCATCTTCATCACTGTCCATTATATTGATAAATCACACCGTCTCTTTACATAAGTGGAATGGCACTTCCGAGATTATGCTGCTCCTAGGGGGCCCGGACGTAGGCTACATTATACAACGTTAACGCTCTGAGTTTATGATGTTTTTATTTTCTTCGTGCTTTTCGACTGTTCTAAAAATACCCTCTAGTAGAAAAGCCGCATCCATCTTTGGTCCGTGCCCCATTTGTGTTGAGACCGGCAGCTAATACCAGTGGTAGCTTCTAACATCAGCTGCCAATTCACTTGTCGCTGTGTTGGCAGGATGCCTGGGAAATGAGAATGAGCTACGCCAGTAATGACCTAACATCGTAGCATATTGACATCCTATAAGGGCCTTGTAGACTGGAACCTCTCTTGTTTTCAGCTCTGTCCCTGGGGTACTCCTGAGGGTTTTTCATTACACCGACCTCTCTTTAGTCCCCTTTGATCATTAGTCCAGCTTTAGAGGACTGAACTTGAGCCCCATCAGTCACTGCTGAGGAGCACGAGATGATCCATCCGAGCTTTGCCACCATGGTGCTGCCAGCTCCTGCTGTCTTGAGGAAGATGATGCTGGGAGTGGGAAATCAAGCCTTGACCTCCGTCATGTTGGCTCAAATAAATCACGTGGTTGCTGGGTTGGTTCAGAAACAACCTTTCTATCCCACATTTGAAATTCCTGAACCGTTTCCATCCTTGCCTCACTTATCTGCTACTGTTGAGTGAAGATGGGATCAAATGAGTTGGTAGTTGACGGAAAGGTATAGTCAGAGCACCAGACCTAGCCTTCCGTTCCAGCACTGGTATTTATTCTCACTTGCTTGCTCTCCCAAGCAAGTCATTTTGACTCGGTTCCCTCATCTGAACGACAAGGATAGCAGCACTCGAAAGGGTAGCTATGCACTTTAATCAGCCGATCTACCAAGTGCTCTGAGCAGACAGATGCTTAATATGTTGAATTGCTCATTGACACCAGCCACTGGAAGTTCAGAGGAGCAACCTCTTCCCGGCTTGTGCACCTGACAGCTTTCTCCCAGCCCGTTGTAGGACAACGGCTGCTGTAAAGGCCCACGTAATCTAAAGAGGTTAGTTGGAGGCAGCTAATGACACTGCAGTTGGTGCAGACCGGTTCCTGGCCCTCAGCTAGGTCTTATGCAGGCCTTAGTGACCCTTGAGAATAGGGGGCCAGGTTTTCTTCTGTGACTGCTTTTGCACCACGCATCCAGTGTAGCAACTTGGCTCTAAAACTGGCTTGAGTGGCCTAGGGAGGAGCTATCCTAATTTGGGGAGGCTCTTCCAAGCACTGTAAAGGCAACGTCGTAGCTCAAACACCATTCAGCCCCCCCTGCTACCAGCACAGCAGGGAAAAAGAGAAATGACTAGCGATAAGGGCAGCCTTGTTGGAAGGCCTCTGCCCTTTGCCCTTAGCTACGCGGGGCTCTTACAACCTGACGATATATCTACAGCCGTCATCAAGCTGCAGGAGGGTCAAGGGACTCCAGAAGTGAAATGAAAGCCATCTTTGCACACACCTCCTTGTCTTGCACTTTGTCCTGGTTAATTCAGAGCTAGGATCTGGCTTACAAGCACGGGAACTGCAAGAGCTCTGCTTCGAAAGGGTCAAAATTATAATCTTCTCATTTACGAGAACCTCTGCGTGCAGGACTGCTCCATGGTTAAGGGTAATTTCCCTGGAGCCTGGTGCTGGAGAAGCTGATGCATGTTACTTAAATTACCGTAAGCGCTCCCAAGGACTGTGATGGTTGCACATGGTAAATCAGACAATAAGCAAGTGATGTGGGGCTCTGTCGTCCTCTCAGTTGCATCAGTGCAACCCTCTTGATTTCTGGTGGGGGGCAGCACTGGTGGGGTTACATGGATGCAACTAAGATGAAATGTAGACCCACAATGTGTAGCATGCAGAAGTGCTAGAAGGCCAAAAGCAAAGGTGAGCCATGTTCAGAGGGAAGCTTTCAGTGAGCTGACGGTCATCCTGAGAGACTTTTCCCTTCTTTCCTCTCCCCGCCCCAGCCACACAGGGCATTTACACACATACGTGTTCACGCCGCAACGCACCAGAGAGCCGGCGTGTCGGAGCACACGCGATTAATCAAGCTGACGCACGCCGTGCTGCAGCGCGTGCAGTTGTGTAAGTGGCAAAATGAGTGTCCGCGCACAGAAAGTGATGTGTTTTAGTGCCAAAGCACACCACTGCCATTTTCTCAGCATTGACATGCATTTTGCGGCTTATACAACTGCACACACTTCAGCGCCGGGCACTTTTAAAAGTGGCTGGCATTGCAGTGCAAGCGTGCATACAAATCCCCTTAAATCTTCGTGCAGATCAGTTTTCTACAGAGGAAAATATATGCCACTCATAAGCACATCATAGCTCAGAAATGGGCAATGTGGGCATTACCCAGCTTTCCTGTGATTTATTATAGGTGTGACCTCCCTACCCCATTATTGTTATGTTCTCTACTTTTTTTTGTGTGCTTATTACAGGATTTTCTCTAATCAGTAATAGATTTTCTTCTCGGGAAAGGGGACTCTGAGCTCCAGCCCTGTCAAATTGGCCTTGATGCAGATGAGCAAAACAGGTTCCTGAGGCCTCTCTGTTCCCAGTCCTTATCAACTCTTGAACTTATCCCTCTTGCCAGTCCTCAGTGGCTTTGCGTAGTATTGTATCCCACGCCTTTGACACGTGGAAGACCCCATTTGCTCAGGGTATCGTCCAGCATCGTTAACGCGGGGTGGTTGTTCTCAGACAGACTGGCAGCCAGCCATTTGCCAGACAGCCGTGTATCGCATTAAAGCATTAGCATCTATATGCTGGCTGGCAAGTAGAAGAAAGATAAATGGAGGGTTGATTGCCCCTGATCTGAAAAAGCAGTGTCCTTGTTGGCTCGTAGTAAGTAGCATTATTGTAAGTGCCAAGAAGCTGCCCACATCTTAACAGACCTAGGCTGAACTAACTGTCTTTAAAAAAACCCCAGCATATTTTAGCATGGCTCTCGCTTGCTAGAATTCCCTTCTGCCCGATCAGCTGGATTAAGTGATGGCAAGGATGTCTGCACTGAGGAACACCATACATTTGTTTCCTTGCACACCTGATCGCTTTCTATATGATTACCGACTCCAAATACAGGATTTATAGTTCTGCACTGGACCCCAAATGATATCACGCATCATCCCCAGCTCAAATTATCTTAGAAGTGACTTGTTTGGACTTGACGTGATGGTTTTAATGCTGGTTGACGCTCCGTGAGTTCTTTGCAGGTGCAAAGTTTACAAGTGATCTGAAAAACGTTTACTGAAACGCCCCCAAATCTGACGTGAACCAAGCACAAAAGGATAAAAGCAACTCGCGCAGAGTCAAAAAATTACACGCTGCCGCTTTGCGCTCAGTACCAATATGTGGACAGAAGTAAAAATGGACAGCAGAAAGAACTGGGAGACATTACCAAGTGCTCAATTGTCTCTGACATGCACTTAATGGCATGAGATAAATAGATTCTTTTAATGCCTTAACTGTTAGGACATAGCTGGCATGTAGATTTATATAGTAATCAGGATTGATACAATAAAATAGTACAGATGAAACACATGCTCACAATCCAGAGGTCCGTTTTATGCCGTAGATATTGAATAACGAATTCTTTGTTTCTTACCTACCCCACTTCTTTGAAATGCAGCAGCAGCACTGTATTATTTGGTCAGTAGTTCTAGATACTTGCTAGTTAACAGCAGGCGGTGTAGCTCCTGGTTGTATCAGAAAGCATCAAACTGGCAGACACATTAGGAACATGAGGAACAATCATGCACTGGCAGGGAGATGAGCTAGATGGCCGGACGAGTCTTTTCCATCTATGAGTCAGGCTGGATGCCAAGGGCTGTCGGACAGTGGATGGGAGAAGAACCAGGTCTGGAAAAGGACCAAAAAAATCTACTTTCTATATGACTTGAATGATAGCTCTAGTCACACAGCAAGTCAACTTGATTGGGAAACCAGCTTTCGTCCCTGTTATCCAATTATCCAGACAACCCATGTCTATCTTAAGTGGAGTCTGTTGTATATAAGCTGTCAGCCCGGATGCACATTTAATTCCAAAAAAAGGCGTAAATTGGCCTAGATGCAAAAAACCAAAACAGATGTTTTTGCCATTGCAATTTTTGTTAAGCTCTGACTAAAAAAAAAAAAAAACCAGCCCATGCAATGTTCGTGGTCAGTGCCCTCTCTTGTTTACAGTTTCATTTTTGAGCAGCCACAACATTTATATTGGAAATACAGCTCCTGAGCTTGTCGTGGCTTCTACATGGCATTTAAAAAAAAATCAAAAGTATTGCTGACACTTTGATTTATGGAGCGATGTCTGTCTCAGGGAGAGAAGTCTCTACAAAAGTATTCAGCTCAAATTTGGCATGCAAAAATTGCCGGCCAATGTAAGAATTTTTTCCCCCCTGAAAAATTATTGTGACCAGCAAATCCACTGATATGCAAGCCCTCGGCACGCGCATTTCATAAGCTTCCAGATGCTTTATAGATCATAGTCCATCGTATATAGATGGACCATATAACCACAGTCCCCCAAGTAGTATTTCTCCGTGGTTGATTTTCTTTCTTCCATTGACTCATGGTTGAAGACTTGATGCTACCATTTGTTGCCAGGGGCCGGTTAGTCCACCAGATGCAGTCCTACCAGGGAAATGTTGCCAAAGTCAATGGGTGTAGAATCTGGCAATATATCATTTCAAGTTCACATCAGTATGCTCATCTGCTAAAATGTCTCCATTAAATTGTGTATCTCGGCCTAAATATGATATGGTTGACCCATATCCACTTTATATTGACCAAAAATATTCACATGATCTTGCAAACCTTGGAACCCTTACCTAGCTGCATGTTTGTAAGATGCTTCTTTGTAGGCACGTGTGCTTTCTTACCTGTTGGGAAATACACAGTGCCTTGCATTCGTTCCCTCTGCATCCCAGGTCGTACAGCCAAAGAAGACGGTTTCTCTTTTAATCCGGGTCCTTCACCAGGAATAGAGCAGGCGTGAGCTACAATCCTGTATTCAAACACTGCAGAACAAGCCCCGCATCTTGTGCCCAGCTTCAGTAAGACATTTTGCCTAGACTAAGTTTTTATCACAGCCATCATTATGGTCAAGAAACCTCATGAAATTAGTATAGAACAGCAAGAATGTGGGGTTTACTGTAGAATGGAAAAGGGCATGTTTTAAGTCAATTATAGGGTGACTAGAACTGAGACATTGAGATTGATTTTCTTATGCAAAGCCCTAGACGCAGTCAAATAGCAATTTTGAAAGTTTCAGAATAGAAAAGGCCCTGAGCAAAAAAGCACAGAGAGGGATTTTTGTGCATGTCCCACGGGAGGAATCTTTTCTGGATTCCTCCTGATCGCCAGGAACCATCTCATAATCTGATGAAAGAAGTTGGCTTGATTGAAGCTCATAGTCTGCCTCAATCTCCTAATATGATTAATGGACTGGAGATAAATGGAGCTAATTAGATCCTTTTTTTTATTAGCGATTGGCCCTCACCTGGATCTGAGTTTTAGGAGCGCTCCAAAATTGAACTTGTGACCGCCTTATTGTTACAGCCACTTGCCCCAGACCCCAGACCTGAGCGCCTGACAGAAAGGGAAGCTGTCTTTAAACCCTTATGTGAATCTTGTATTTTGAGTCCATCTCTCAAGCTTAGACAATGAAGTCCCAAGCGTTGCTGTGCACATTTATTCACTTAAAAAATGTGTTTGTCTCGCTAAAATCGACGAGCAATGAGCCTCATCCCTGCCCATCCCAGCATAATTCAGCTCCTCCGATGTTGCACAGCTTCTCTAGAGGAAGAACGGGTGGGTGAGAAGATGCGCAGATGAGTAGACACCTGGGTTTCGATGTGTATCCAAGGAATGGGCTAGGCGCAGTGATACGGTGCGAATGAGAAATGGTTAAAATAGGATCCCCCTCCATTCCCTCCCCCTGCCCCTTTTCTTCCTTTGACTAAGGCGACGTTGTTCCCTTCGCCGTCTCGGCCTCTCTCAATTCCAGCCCTGAAGTGGGAAGCAGGGAGACAAGGATTCTGCATAATTGATTTTCTCTATAAAAAGCATTTTAGATAATAAGATCTCTGCATAGATTCGGTGCAAAAAAGAGCTTGGGCAGCAAGTCCACAGGCATGGCTGGAAACATTTGGACTAAAAAGTGGCCTTTGAACTTTTGAGGCATTTAACCCAGGCTTGGAAACCGAATCTTCCTCTCAAGAGCACAATACGATTACTCCCTCCCAAAGCTCATTTTAAACTACATCTTTTGATACGTTTTAATATATTAGCCTCTTTGAGGCATGCAGCTTTCCAAGCCTTGCCTAGGACGATCACACGCTTACCACTTTTGTATCCCAGAGGGTTGTGGTTCACATCCCCCAGCAGCGTAAGGGACTCTAGGGACAGCCTCCGCGCTCTGCAGAGACATCGGTGTGCGACTCCCGGCATTGCAGCCGGCGGAAACGGGTGTATTTTACCTTGCGGCTGTGGAGCTGCACTGATTTCTGCGCCTGCACGCACGTCTCTGTCCCCAGACGTACGTTATTTAGTGCAGCCGGAGAGCTTTTTAACACAGCCCTTTAATGAGGGCTGTTTAACTCGACGACAAAGTTTCATTTCTTCAGTGTGATTTTTTTTTTTTGTCCCTGTTGTTGTCGTTGCCCTCCCCGTGCTTTCATTTTATGTAGGGTCTGCATGTTTTTATCTCCACCCTGTATCTGCTTGCATGGGCTGTATGTCTCCGCGCACAGAATATGTGTATCTGTCTTAGCCAGTAAGCTACATATGTCCTGCTAAGTACATCGGATACCCTCACGCTGACTTACCGCTCTCTCCATCCCTGTACCAAACGAGCCACATAAGTGTGCATTTTATGTGATTCTCCATAACCCTTCCCAAAGCAGACCACTCGGATAGCACTGCCAGGCCAACAGAGGCATTTTTAATGATATGACTGTTTCCAAATCCGGGGACTCTTGGCTATCAGCTGCTTTGAAACCTGCCGGGGACGCTCCAGTCATAGTCTGCCAAACGAGCCATTTCCTCCCAAGCTCCCGTTAGATGCGCAGACCTTGGAAAACAGCGACAGTATCTTTTGACTGAAGTTTCCTTGGGGTTATTGAGGGGAGCTCTGAAGGGAGGCAGTGTTGATACTGAAATGTTTTCAATGTGCAATTGGGTGCGTTGCCATTCGGAGAAGCAGCCGTGAGTGTCGGGACGCTTCCAAAGAGGGTCCAAATGCCAAGAGAGCAATGTGGCTGTCTACCATTCAATAAGGTGGCGGTCAACTGCATTTCTTGCTAATCGCTTGTTGTTTGGGGGAAAGTCCGTTTTCTTTTTTCTTTCTTTTTTTTTTTTAAAGGGTTTTTTTTTAAAGACCTATTTTATTTTTGATGCAGACACAGCCGTTGAAGTAGCAGTAAAAAACATCTCCACAAAGAGGCACATGGCTTTGAAATGTTTTGGTATGTAACATAACTGTATTGTTCTCAGGTCTTAACTTTTGCACAAAGACTATTTCTCCATGTTTTGACAAAGCAAAAACCCTGGGTCAGATTGGAAAAAGGTTTGAAGCAATGCCCGAGCCATACAGAATATCCTAACAAAGGGACGGGGTGGGGGGAAATGTGAACATTTTAAATCATTTCACAAGTCACATTGTTGTATCTCTCTTCTTAACTGAACAAGAGTTTCTTTGATTTTTTTTTTTTAAGTCAAATTTAGGATTCTGCTGTTCAGAGCAGGGAGGTCACAAGGCCCTAATGCATTTAGCATTGACTGCCCTCTCTTGTAGTGCGTCTATTAGTCAGTAATTTGATTTGTACCTATTCATTTGCAGTCCCTGCAGGAGCTCTGAGCTGGCCCCAAGTATAATTGGTGCTGTCTCTATTTTTACATCATTAGATTAGCCCCGACTCCTGGCCACTTGTTGTCTGCGCTTGTCTGTCCATTTATACAACCTAATGTAACACAAAATTCATTACTGATCACATTACTTTCAACTCTGAAGCCAGCCTTGTGATAAACATTTGGTTAACCCTTTCTTGCCAGCCTGCGGGCGGAGAGGACAAATGCACTTTTCCTGTGCAGGAAAATCGATACCGTCATGAAACAAAGTGCAGTGCCATTTCTAGATTTGTCATTCCTCTTGGAGAAAGAAATGGTGGGATGGCGGGGGGGGGGGGGGTCGGGAAATGTCTGAGATGATTCATCGCTGGGCTGTACGCTCGCATCGCCAGCTCGCGCGTGGAACGAGCCCAGCCGTGTCCTTTCCGGTATCATAGGAAGAAGCAGGCCCATATAGGACGCACACTTAATTTGAAGCTTAATTTCTTAATCATTGTTCTCCAAGTGTTTCAGCTCTTCTGTGCGGGCTGTAATCGGGTTACGAAATGATTGGAACTGGACATTTCCCTTCCGTTGCTTTGTCTCAGAGCAGTTAGCCGGCAAACAATTGACTTTCTCCTAAGAGATTTGTTGTTGTTGGGTTTTTTTTAAGCGATTAAGTAAATTATTTTCCTTACCACAAGACACCAGCATTTCATCTGAGTTGGTAAGCAGCCTGCCTTTTAGCTTGGCTTTGCTCATCTGTGTTGATGTGCACTGGGGACCTTTTAAAGCAACAAGCTTTTTTGCATCCTTGGGGCTCTTGACATTGATTTCAGTGCGAACAGGAGCACAGAGGTGCTCTCGTGTGTCTCATCCTGCAAGGGCCTTTTTGTTGCATCAGGCCCTTGGAAGGCATTTGCTACTTAATGAAGCCTATTTCTATGTTCCCCAAACCTGCCGGGTTTTAGTAGGCCTCTAAGTTCTTTTTTTGAACCGCGCTGCCTGGGTTGAAAAGCTCTCATTTTATTAAACCTTCCCTTTACAAGCCAAAGCCAAAGCTCTGGAAATGAGATGGGGGCCACTTCTGCGCTAGCCACGTGCAATGGACTGCTTTGTCTAAGAGGGCTTTTCCCGTCTCTGCTCCCCACAATTCTTTCGAAGCCTCTTGCAAGCGTTTGCATGTAGGATGCAGCATGGGGTAGGGGAAATATATGTTTCTAGATAGGCGTAAATGGCCCCGACCATCCAGTGTCTGAATCAGATGGAAGTGTATACAGGTGTTTTATATGCCAAATCCTATTCTGGGTGGCAGTGTGATAGAGGGGTGAAGGCAAAGCTGGCGCACGGGTCCTGCGGGCCGAGGCTGACCCTCCCACACATGAGCATGAATTTTTCAGCAGCAGCAATGTGTGCGTATGCCATCTACTAGCTGGCACGTGCTGCTGGCAGCATCGTGGCACGGTGGGAGGGGTGTCAGGGGACCGACCTTCTGATTCCAGCTCTGGCACTGACCTGTTTTCTGCTGTCAGGCAAGCATGTGCGCCTTGGTTTTGTCGGCTGTAGAATGGGGACAAATCCCCATTTAGCAAAGCAATTTGAGATCAGCAAAGAACATGCTCCTTAAGTGCCGTGGGCCTAGTTCATCCCAGTGCTACCTTCGGTGTACATCACTGCATCCGTTGAACCCGCTGCACCAACATCATTGCTGTTCAGTAATGCAGTGAAGAGTCACGCCCTTAGCAGTCTTTTGCCTGAGGACACTCGGGCGAGCGGGCTCCTCTGCTCTATGGATCTTGCTTAAACCGTGCAAAGCGGCTGCCAGAACCCTCTCACCAAGGGGCAACCCTTTTGCACGGGTGCCCCAAAAGTGGGCAGGCTACTGCGGGGCGCCTGCTGTTGGAGGTACGTCTCAAAGGGGCCACACAAGGAGACCGCGTCCATCGCGGGCGTACCCAGACCAGTGGGAGCAGACTGTAAGTGCTGCTGTAGTCCAGGCAGCAGACGGTCCAGTGCTGATGGTACTAGGTGCACAACAGAGACGAGGAAAAGACCAGAGTGATTTCTCTCAACGGAGGCCTTACTTACAGACGCAGTCATTCAGCCTCGTGCTACCTCCTGCCACTTCTTGAACGCTTGGGATCTGTCTTTTCTGGATGTGGCGCTTTGAGTCTGATGCCGGCAGGAGGTGCTGTCTCAGCCAGGGTCTGAAAACCCTGAGCTCCCCTGAATTCAGTGTTGCGCTCCAGATATGAAAATATTTCCCTCCCTCCCTTCCTCTCAATCGCATGTAAAATATACAGCAGTAGACTTTTATTCATTAACGTTTATGGGGAAATGTTAATATTAAACCATAAGTGCAAAGCCATATCTTATTGAATTCTTCTGCTGTGTTATTGAGAGTAATTACATTTTGCATTTAAATAAAAACCAGATGATGTTCAGGACAGTCAGACAAGCATTCTGTAAGTGAGAATTTATCTTGCGATCTGGGTAAACAATGTCTCATCATTTAACAGTTATTATAAATAATGGGTTTTTAAGCACTTTGCTGGGAGTTCATATTGGCTCCACGCGGGTTGCATGGAGAGAGAATTCAGTGACATCTTGCAGGCATCCGGTTAGAAGAAATCAGATCCTGAGCTCTCGTTTCAGGCAGTTGCTTTTTTTTTTTTTTTATTCTGCTCTGTTTATAATCACTAAATATTTGATGCTACTGTCCCTTGACAACAACAAAAAAAATGCAGAGATAATTCTTGAAGTGCTCTGCAAGTGGAAAAATCAGCCCCGCTGAAGTGACACCATTTCAGCAGACGTGGAGTTTGTTTTGGGCCATAGGATACTGCCGCACAGGTGGTGGTTTTAGATGGGAATTTCAAAAGAAACCCTCATCTCGGGCCCTCGTTAGGTCAGAGGGCCTCAGCCTCCTTTGCCAAGGCTGCCATTGAGTTTAAAGGGATTTCTTAAAAAAAAAAAAAAATTCTCCCCGTTTTGCTAGTATGACACCAAATGCCGTGGTAGTGCATAGATTGGAGGGAGATTAAATGTTTTAAAAACCAGAGTGGAAAAGACATTTCCCTTCTGGTTTATTTACCTTTTTTTGCACTTCGTTCATGGGAGACAACGAAGGTAGATGAGTCTGCCTCGCGTTTGCTGCTAGCCAACTTCTAACGTTTCACTTTATGGTTCCTCGTACATTAGCGGGATCCTGGTTCTCCGAGATTCAGTTACCCGGGGCACTCTTCCCTCATAAATAGCAAAAAGCCTCTGCTTCTTTAAGTCTCTAAAGTGATCTCTCACTTGGCATGCTGCACAGCCCCATAAAGAGGGAATTGTTTTTTTCCCCTGCTGATAGAAACAGGTAGTACAATGGGCGAGCGTTTTAAAACAGCCATTCACAGTTGTTGAGTAGGAGTGAAATTCTGCCCCTTTGAAGTCATTGGGAGTTTTGCCATTAATGGCAGTGGGTCCAGGATTTCTCTATCAGGGCCCGATGCGAAACCCTTTGAAGTTGATGAGGCAGCCTCCTTTAAAGAGGCTTTGCATCAGGCCCTAAGTTTGTATCCGTGCATTGCTGCTGGTGTTCGTGTTTAAGGGCCAGTCGGTGCCTTTTTCTGGGATTGTTTTATGGGGTGAGAAGCAAGCGGAGTAATACTGCAGCTTGGGTTCTGGAAAAGTTTAGGACAGGCCCCTTCGGTCTGTGCATTCCTGGTTCAGATAAGGGATTTGCAAAGCATCTTACACAAATGCGTACAGTTGCCAAGAAAGGTAGCCCAGGCCGTCGCGCTGCCCCGGGACTCGAGGGGCGGCCTTCCCCCGTACGCTGAATAGGGCTGTGAATGCCCACAGCTTCCCCAACACTATCCCAGGAGGGAGCGTCCCATCTTCCAGCTTCATCCATCCCCTGTCAGGGTGTCTTCCTCTGGAGACCTTCCCAGCAAGTGCTTCAGACTGAGGCTGGGTGGCCAGGCAGAAACCGCATCTGAAGACGATCATCAGGAGACAGAAAGACTCGGTGGCTTTCCTCCCCCCATGCACGTGCACGCCTGCACAGCGGGAAGCACACAGGGGCGGGAGGCTGGAATTGCACCCGTAATTCTCCATCCTCTTGCAGGTCTGAGCTCCCTCTTGCACAGGACTCAGGGGCTGCTTTATGCACATTTTTTAAAGCAGCGTAAGAGATCTAACGCTCCATTTAAATTACGTGGTGGCCACGTCTTGCCCTGACAAATCTAGGCCACGCTTGGGAAGGGCTGCTGGCTGCCCATTCAAATGCAGGTGAAGACCATGGAAAAAAAAAACCAGCAGCTAGCCATCGCTCCTTATCCTTGCTGTGCTGCGCCCTAACATCAGACTGAACCTGAAGAGCTTGAAATGACTTAAGTTGCTTTTTCCGTGGGACGTGGCTAGAGGAATTCCTTGGTTGTACATTAACTCTTTGAGACTTCACACAAGAGTTATTTCCAGCTTGCAGGCTCCTCTGCTCTCAACTTCGTTCGCCGATTTGGCCGTGTTTTAAAACGAGCAACTGAAAAAGAAAAAAAAAAAGGAAAGGAGACTTAATACATTGAAATCGATATGTGAATGATTTTAAAAAGGTTTTCGGAAGAAATATATATCATTCTTGAAACAGCTGACAGCTGCTCTTGGCTTTCGGAAGAACAAATCCAGATATGCTGTGCTGACACCTGAGTTACGATGGATCGAATCAGGCAGCTCCTCCGTATGTGCATAGTCAAGGTCAGACTTCGGTGCTACCCTGGTCAAACCTTAACCAATTAATAAAGAGGAGAGAGGTGGGATTTTGTTGCACGTGTTTCAAGGCATCTTTTAGTTTCTGCCTACAAGTAAGTGAGCTCCCACCTTTTTTTTTTTCGGAGACAGGGTCAGGTCCTTACACCAAGGTCAACCACTTATTGTAGGTGCAGATGTGTTTGTGGGCCTGCAGAATTAGAGCGTTTTGGCAAATCGATCCATCTTTAGCAAAACTGACCTGCTCCAAGGAGCGCTGTCAGCTCACCGTGTTAACCACGGATTCACAGGAGAAGTGTTGGGTTTCTGATAGAGCAGAAGCACAGGTGTTTGGCACTGTCCCTCCCAACCATGCCAGCAAAGGGGAGAACTGTTTGGATAAAAAAAGTTCAGACATGCCCCCCCACCACTTCTCAGCGTTTTCCCACAACCTGCTTGGACCCACACAAAAATGGAAATTTGAGTTTAAGCATAGAAACATGCACTTTAAGGTTGCTGAATGAGGCTGGACTCAGGGTTGCAGGAGCACGATGAGAAAAACCTCATCCTAATGAAACGTCCACCCTTATTTCTGAGTTTCAAGAGACTCGGTTAGCTTTGGTCGGCAACGAAGACCAAATTGTCAGCAGGTGGAACGTGGGTGTTTCAGCGATAGTATTCTCCATTATGCCATGTTGGGATCTGGCCTCTCGAAACTTTTGACTGCTTCTTCAAAACCCAAATTTTGATCCATTTGTGCTTTCTCCCCCACAACATAAGAGTCCTTCCTCCCCTCCACTGACCGGAAGGGTCAGCATGTCGGGATGTGGCTTACTAGCAGTTACGCCGGGATCGTTTTACTCGGTGTTACTCTAAATTGAAATCAGCCCTTAGAGACTGATATGTGCACGAGGAGGGACAGCAAAACCGAAACGCCATGCAAGCCGTCCGTCTCCTGGGCTCTACTCTGCCTTATTTTTCCAAATGAGGATTGTTAGGAGGTCCAATAAGCCTCGGCAGCATCGTAAGAGGGAAAATCAGGTCTCAGACACGAAAGGAATCGCTGAAGTTTTGAGGTTTAGGCATGTCTGAAATCCCTTATTCAGCAGATCAGTGACATGCTGCCCAGACCATGAGGTCATTGCTCTATTTATTATTTTGACACTCAGGCACTTCAGCTTTTCCACGACCAGATTCTTCGGCTGGGACTCTTTGAGTTGCGGATGGAAGAGCAAGCATGGCTCGTCTCCCCGCCCCGGGACTGTTTCAGGCTGCCGCGATGGGAGGGAGATAGTTCTCGCTGTAGGAGTTGTGGAGACGCAGAGGCCCCTTTTGATTACACCTACAGCTCCCCTCGTCTCGAGTGGGGAGGGAAGCTTTGCAGGATCAGGTGCACACACGTTTAGAGCCCGTCTGGGTCTCAAATGTAGGGACAAACCTGCATATTTCCTCGGAGACGTTTGGGCAGCGTGCCACTCTTCCCAGCGAAGGGGGGAAACAGAGTGCTGCTCAGTAACGTGCGGACTGGTAGGTGTTGTGAACATGCAGAAAGGCATTTTAATTTGCATCTCCCTGGTGGAGTCGGAGGCTGAGAGAGGGGTCACTGTTGAGCAATCGGAGGCACTCCCACAGCCCTGGGAATGAGACCAGAACCAGGAATTTTAATACAGTGTTTTCTCTGCAAATGCTTTTGGTCTGATATACACAGATGTGCCGCTTGCGTAACTGAAGATAAAAGATCATTCTGCTTACATGCATTAAACACACACACACATATATACATAGTCACTGGCTTCCAGCAGGGAAGTGCATTTTTAACGGTAAGAAAGGACATTATGGATCTCAAGATCTGAGAACAGATGAAACCGGCTAGGATGCTGAAGACTCGATCTTCAGGAGCGGCGCATCGTGACTTCGAAGTTTGTGGAGGGGTGGAGGGAGTTTCCCTTCATCTGAAACAACGCATCTGCCCGTCCGTTTAGAAAACACACGCTTTTGGAAACTTTGCATGAACGGTTAGTGCGCTTCATGCTGTGCGCTTGGGCTGGAGAGGTCTGTTTTCTATAAGCGTCTGATTGTTCTTCGAGCTTTTGAGACTTCACGTAGCGGCTAAAATCGGCAGCTTGCCTTGCCAAAGTGCCATTTATGTAGCAAGACATCCTAACCCTCTTGACAAACATATACCGCTCTATGAAACTTGAGACAATTTTTTAAAGCGCTGCAGTCATCGTGAAAGTGCCTATGTTGAAGAATATTGTCTCTCTAGACGCTAGTCCTTTATCTCGTGCACTTTTAACCTTCCATAAAATATTCAGAGTCGAGTCTGGCTGTATGCCATAGATTTGGGTATCTTGCTCGGTGGATAGAGGAATGTTAGTGTTTGTTTTTCATTTCAAAGGAAACAACAAGCTGAACTTTTTTCTTTTGTAGACAAATACTTTAAAAGCTCACACATGAAAATGTTTTGCTCGTATCTTCCCAATCTCTTCTCGCTTGAAGTAAATCCAGATATTTATGTAAGCTCAGATGCCTTCTTAATTTTTGCAAGTGTTACTTCTTTGGCATCGTAGCACTGAGATGATGCACTGGAAATGAAATGTGCAGCCCCACTGGATTTTGATATTCACTCTCCCTTCCCTTGGTGACTTTGCACTTCCCGTGCGTCCTTGCCCAAGTTGTTAGACGCTGTCACCTTTTTTATCCAACGCGCCAGGTGTAAGTGCGTTACATTAGGAGTCTATGTGGATTTGGCATTAGATTGATCATAGGATAATTTGGCAGTCACTAACAGCCTGAGTAAGTCCTATAGACTGAGCAAGTCCTATGAAATCAGAAACGTCCGATTTCGTAGGACTTGCTCAGACAGCATTTGCCCGTCTTTTCTGCTCTGACAATGTAATAGGGCTGCTTCTGCGGTGTCTTAGTGTCTTCCCTGACGCAGTAGGGTGAAATGATTTCAACCCAGGGATTCATTTTTGGTGCGTGCTGAATTTCCTCCCGTGAAAGTGGGCTAACATCTATTCTCAAACAAAGAAAAGAAAATCCGATGCTTCCTGGACCTTCTTAGGAACTTCCCTGTTGTGTGGCTACCTGCAGCTGCACATGAAATCAATAATTGGATGCTCTTCCTAAAGTACGGGCCTCTGGCATCTAAGCCAAGTGACACGGTGTTAGCACTTAGCAGGCCTCTAGCACACGGCTAACAGCTCTTGCTCGGTCCAACAAAGAGCGGTGGTGCACGCCTGGACTGCCCGGTTCACTGTGGTGAGGCAGAACCTGACCCCTTGAGAAGAACGTGAAGTTTAACGAGCTTGTGCAAATCTGGTGGGAAACCTCCTTCCAATCTCTTCATCCCAAACAAAACCAGAATAGCTGCCCGCCCCGTAACGGGGCTGAAAAAAATGCATCCCCTCCGCTGGGCATGCACACATCTTTGCACAGCAAAGCCAGCCCAAGAGCAGTACATGAGAAAGCTTTTGGGTCTCCCCTCCAGCTGCAGAAGAACGAATGGAAACAGGTAGGGCTGGGAAAGAGCTTTCATTTCTGTCTTTGCAAATTCAAAGACATTAAGAAATTAAATCATAAGATGGTATTTGGTGCTGACAGTTTAGGGCCATTTCAGATAAACGGTGGCACAGATCCAATCCTTCTGCCTTCCCAAGTGTAGCTTTACTCTCCAAAGCCAGCACTGCACGGACCTGGATCGTGGTGCCCCTTGCTGGGTACAGGAGAGGTCAGTTCTGCAGGCTGCTGGTGGGTCCTACCTGCAGCACAAACTCCAGCTGAATCCCTATAAATCCTTTTTTCAGAGCCAGTTCTCTAGTTTCCTCCCTTTAACTGACAACCAGTGTTTTTGAAGATAATATATAATCAAGGCTCCCTGTTCGCAGTTACATTCTCTGATGTCTAGAAAGGAGAGGTGCTGTTAGCAGTGTGGTTCCATAATGCTGGGCTTAGGAGAAGTTTTGTGTGCAACAAACACTATCGATGACACATGCACAGCCTTGGCCCTATTCTGCTTTCAGCAACACTCACGTCAATCCAGAGCAGCGCCATTGGCTTCAGTGGAAGGCAGGATGGAAATGCACTTTATGGCTTCGGTGGAGTTAGGCTGCTTATGTGTAAATATTCATATCAGGAGAGAGTCAAAGGGATGTGGCTGGTGTTCAAGCGCTGTGGTGCTGGGCACTGTCCAAGCGGAGGAGAAAGTTGATGCTTGATGTTCTAGGCAAGAGGATGGATACAGGCTCTACTTCTGAATCGTGTTGCTTTGCTTCTTTTCCAAGTGAAAGTAACTTTGATCTAGCAGGTGGGTTCTCAACTCTGCCCATTAAATGGCCAACCCAAAATGGTCGAGGCCTCAAAGAAGCACAATCTACCCCAGCCTTCTTAATAGGATGCTGCTTCCTTCTCTCACCCCACCGTTGGGCCAACTACCACTTTTGCTTTCTAATTTTGTGAAAAGGGAGAGAGTAAATTCCCACATATTTCCATGCTTTCGGCTTAAATCTGGACCAAGTGAAATTGCCAGAATGAGACGTGTCTACACGTTCATTAATGTGCCTTTGTTACAGTGCATTAAGTTTAGTACCTCTAATACAAGGTATTAGATAAAAGCGCAGTAGCTTTGCTTATGTGCAGTAGCAAAGGCAAACTTTTTTTTGTGATGTGCAGTAGACTAATTCTGTTGTGCATTAGCATGGTTTTTGCTGTGATGCGCTAATGCACAGTAAGCAGTCTACTGCATTAGCGTGGTTTTTCACCGTGATGTACTTATGTGCAGTAGAGCAGTCTACTGCATCAGCATGCTTTTTGCCATGATGCACTAACGTGCAGTAGAGCAGTCTACCGCACATTAAGGCGAGTTGTGTAGACACACCCTGAATGACAAGAATAAAACCACGAGATAAAGGCCCAAGTGGCTGATGTGTCACGCCACTTCCCAGATCCCAGCCTGTTAATTGAGTCATTCCTAACAAATCTTCAGTAGCGTGCACTAATCTTTGCACTTCTCCCTTCCTCCTCCCCACCAACTTAGATCCTTGCCAGAGACCTTGTTCCTTTAAAAATGCCATCTATATAACCTCAGAAATATTCGGCACAGAAAAAGGAAAAAGGAACTTGACATTAGTTGAGCTTGAAAGGCTTGGTGCTGTGAAAAGTGACTGACGTGTGAAAAGAGGCTACAATTAGTTCTTTCCCCAAGCACTCTTCCATTCAGTCCAGGGTCACTCCTTCACCAGGCTGAGGCTTTGAGCATAATGTGTTGTGACAGTTTGAGATGATGAAGAATAATTCTTGTATTCAGAGTTGCTGCTGCTTCCCCACTACCCTGACACATCAGGCTGGCTGTCATTGTATCGTTTATCCAGGCTGCCATGCTGCCATGCTGCAGAGGAGTTAGTGCAATTCTCAGTAGGTAAAGGAAAGGGTCGGCTCTTTCAGCAAATGATTTTTGAGGATATTTTGAAACTGTGCTTAACAGCCTGCTGTAGGGGAAGTCCAACGGAGAGAAAGGAAAAGCCATTAGAAGAAATAATGCACTAGAGATTATATTTTTGAGTAGACATAAAGGAGATACCATGGCTTCAAGTGGACCACTACGGAGAAAGCACAACTAAGAAAGGCAGCATAATTTATGAGTGTTCCGGGCAAAAGAGGGCTATATAGATTTTCTTCAGGCACTGAATTAATGTGCCATATAAAATGGCTTCACATTTAGGCTTGGCAAGGCTTTCTACCTTTCTAGATTTGATGTAGTCCTCTGACAGATCCTGCAGCTTTTTGGAATTGAATATACAGCACCCTGGCTTGGACGGGTGCCTGGGGTAGCTCGTTACGTGCTGACACCCACCTGAGGACCGCAGCGAGGACCCCCGTCCAATTTGTCACCACGCTTAATACAACAGAGGCTTCGGCTTGCAGTCGGATGAGACAGGACGGCGAGGATCAGGCGCGCGTGGTAGGTAAGAACGGAAGGGGATCCGTTCTGGTTTCTCCCAGCTGGCTCCTGAGTGCTGCCGAATCTCACGTGATGGGAACAGACGCTGGTTTTCAGCGCCTGGCAGGGATGCAAAGAACAAGGTGGAACTGGAAGGGAGCTAATGGAGCGTGCATTTCCCTACTTCTGATTGCTCGTTATTTGACAGCATTTCGACTGCACCTGGTCCAGTCCGGGCATCTCTCGGACTCCAGGGAGGGACGTGCACCCGCTGCCACCCCCGTGCGCCTAAACATGAACTGCTCCCTGCAGCTTTTCTTCAGCCTCAGTGGGGTCCCAGCACGGCTGTTACCGACCCCTGGTTTTCCGCCAGCCGCACTCATTCAGCGGAGCAGCCAGGGACTGCCAACAAGAGGGGCACGATGGTACCCGGTGAAGGTGACAGGGGCAATACTGCATGCAGAAGGTCATTATCTCTGCATTCGAGTGGGAACGCCCACCCGGTCCTGCAAGCAGGCAGGTGCCCTCAACCCTCCCAGGGCCAGGCACTAAAAGATGTGGTGTGACTGTAATGGCAGTGGGAGGTCACTGGGACCAGTGATTTTGGAGGCCAAGGTGGAGATGCCCTGGTTTCCTGAGAGTGCAGAGCACCTGCTCTCTGCAAGGCAGGCCTCTTCTAAATGTCTCAGGTTATGACACCCAGAAGCTTGAGGCCAGATTAACAAAAGCAAAAGTCCCTTTGTTGTCTCTGCTTTGGGGGTGGGAACATAGTCCCTGCACCGGTATACAGGGTAGTGAGGCTTGGAGGGCCCCAGTGCCGTAGGTACACAGAGGGCTTTATGAGCACAAGGCTCCTAGGGGCTTACCTCTTGCTATAAACAGCCCCGGTGCAACGCCCAGCGAGAAGCTGGCAGAAGTACCTTGGTGGGGGGCGTACAGATAGGAGCCACCGTCTCAACTGAATTCTCTCCCACATCCTGCTGTTTCAGCGTGGCTGCCGTCCTTCAGGTCCAGATCTGGCCGCCAGCATTTCGGGTCAGCCCCAGACGGCTGCAGGAGTATCTGCATGAGGAGAGGAGCAAATGTGACATGGTGGAGCGAGCACGAGAGCGCAGGCCCCGGTTCTCATTTGAACGTTCACAGCCAAGTAAATAGCACGGACCAGCTCTGGCCATTTCCTGCAGCACGCACTTATGCCTGCTTAGGCCTTTGGATTTTTTTCAGGGGAAACTAATGCTGTGAGTCCTGGACTCAGAGATTTGTATTGCTGATTGTGATCTTGTCTACATTGGTGCGACTCCACTGACTTGCGTGGAGTTAATCCTGCCCTGCACTAGCACGGGCTTTGAATCCATCCCAGAGCCACAGAGGCACACGGGTACAGCCCCGCGGAGGAGCTGGTGCAGAATCACTTGTTGACATTTGCATCTCTCTTCCCTTACTTTTGGAGCCCTATGGACCCTGGTTCCTTTTAAACCTGGTAAACGTGCGGCACCGGAGACTACTTTTGTTGCTGTTTCTTCCTCCAGTGCAGTTCGGTTTGCACGTGCCCGAGCCCCCAGTAATACTGCGATTCCCATCGACTCTGGCGTTGCCTGTTACGGTTAGCATCAAAAGTGACTACGGGCTGCTCCTGCGCTCCCCTGAACTAGCCTCCTCCTCATGACTTCAGCAGATGTTCCTGCTCTTATTTTTTTTTCATTTTCAAAGCCAATCATAACTTTGCGAGTTGTGTCCCTCCGGGACGGGGGCAGGTTTCAGGATTAACATTTCCACTATTAGCACTTATTTGTATTTGTGTTTGTTTTTCACGGGCTTTTTAATGCCGCTGGGAGCCATTACGGGGACAAACTCATGCGAGCACTGGTCTTCTCACAGTATTTCACTTCCTCCATGGTGGAAATGCTCTGAGGAGAGCAGGTCTCATGTTATTTTGACCCCATAAATGGCTCCCGGAGGTCCCCTTCTTCCTTCTCCCACCCGCTCCCTTCCCCCCAAATCAAATATTTAGGTTTCTGCAGGGCCTGACTTCTCAACCCTGCTTATCTTGCCTCCGCAGAAGCAGATGACAGTTACCACGAAACAGAATAGCCTCCAAGTCTGTGGAGCAGAATGGGTTTTATGCGATACACAATTTGTTGGCTACTGTACAAGCTCATTAAAGTGTAGCATAAGAGGTTGTTTTACCGATACATTTAAGGAAGTTAATACATCTCGACAGCGAATGCATAGGGAAATAGAGATGCAATAACCCTCAGACAGACTGGGGCCAACTCCATTCCTGGCGTAACTCCACTGAAGTCAACAGCACTACTCCAGGGACGGATATATCCGCCTCTGCTGGGGCAGTGCTAAGCCTCTGACCTCATGCAACTACCATAAGCGAGGACAATTCGAGCCAAGGCTGCCATTCAGCTTCCTTATGCAGGTGAATTCCTCCGTGGGCTTCACTTTTAAGTGAACTTGATCCCTCCTGGCCAGGAATGAGGAAACCTTGCTTTACGGCCTGTGCTGTCCCTGCTCCGCGGGACGGAGACGGCTACCTCGAGGGCTGAGAATTTGGGCACGGTGGTGGTGGTGATGATGATGATATGATAGCAATAATGCAAATAATAATAATGCTAATGATAACAGCAATGATGATGATGAGGATGAGGATGATCTGGTGCTTTCCGAAGATTGCAGAGCATGTTAACACGGTGGGCAAGTAAAACTATCCTCGTTTTTTGGACCGGGAAGCAGACGGAGCAAGATTAAGACTTGCTGAGATCCACGTGGGA
The DNA here is from genome assembly GCF_030867095.1 of Alligator mississippiensis. Lineage (NCBI taxonomy): Eukaryota > Metazoa > Chordata > Crocodylia > Alligatoridae > Alligator > Alligator mississippiensis. The sequence goes on along the minus strand of NC_081837.1, from coordinate 4,171,153 downwards.
AGTCGGTTGCAGAGTCCGGTCTCTGGATCCCCGGGCCTTTCGTCCGCCCAACAGACATGGGGCGTTCCTCGACATTTGATGCGACTCTCTACAGCCTGATCGCAGCGTGCATTGCACACGTAAGGTAGCGAAGACTTTCGCACAGTGTCAACATGGTCGGGACTTGTATGAGCCATCTAGTGGCAAAAGGCTCGTTATCCCTTGAGTATTGCACGCTCCCAACATGACAGACGTTTGGGATCCCTGCACGTTCCTGGATACGGGCTGAAATGCCCAAGACGTCCAGTTGCCGTCTGTGCCTTTGCTAATGGCAGAGGCTGGTACCTGCTCCTTTGCCATCTAGTGGAGCGGTACAGCAACAGCCACCTACTGTGGGAGCTACCCCAGGACAGCTGCACATCTGTCCCTTCCTGATCCAGATGTGACATACAAAACAGCGCGCGGGGGGTTGTTGAAGACCGTGGTGTTTTTGACTTCCTCCTTAATGCGATGAGCAACGCAGACAGTTTCCCCACAGAGAGAGCTTTTTGGGTTTTTCCAGCAACCTGATATCGCTGTGCAATGAAGAGGTTCGCCTCCATTCGCCGTTTCGCAGCATCCCACAAATCTGCATAGCTGAAAGGGCTGGTTTTCAAAGACACCGAGCCCCCGCGATTCCCGTGGTGGGGGCGTAGATGCGCAGACCTGAGTCTGAAACCCAAAACTGCGCTGTAGGATCGTATGCCGCTCGCTGAGGAACGGCAAATGTGCAGGCCCGGTTACCGCAAAGGCCGCAGTCATGCAAAACCTGAGCCAGGCTCTCCCGTAGTTGTGCACTCTTCACCCCAGCCGGGAGCCAGCGCCGCGTCGCTCAGCGCATGGGCTTTATGGGGACAGAAATGGTCTTTGGGAATCCGCAGCACTAAGGAAAAATAAATGCCTCTCCTCTCTCTCTCCTTCTTTTGTTACTGAAAATGCAACATTTGCCTGAAAATCAATTACGATCGAGAGAGAGAGAGAGGGCGAGGTAACCTCGTAAGGAGTTCAACCGTCTTAATGATGTTTGATTGGAGCCTACCCGTGGTCTATCTTTCTGGTGATGGCTACACAGTGAGTGAAAACTCTGACGTGAGACGTTTAACCAAAGCCAGCTGTGCGCGAGGGGAGATAAAAGCACAAAATCAGACAGGATAAGCACAGTATTAGTGTGGGATACGCCACTCATTTCTGATTTAAATTACTGTTTTTACTTCCTGAACTCATGGGAGAATAAGGATGTGAAGGCAAACGAAGAGGTTTATACATGTACATTCCTTTAATAAAATACTGGCAAGAAATCACGATTAATACAGCTGAGGTCATTATCGTTGCTTCGTATGGGTGTACTGACTTCCTGGGGATTTGCTTTTTTGTGAAACCAACCCAGATTATCTCCGTTGTGAATTACTTCCGTGATCGAGTATTAAATTCACCGCCCCTTTCTTGGTGAAGTGTAAATTTGAACGGATCTGTTATCCCATCGGTGGACACACAAGTCACATTCGTGCCAGTGGGGACTGGGCACTCGCTACTTAAACGGGATAGTTTGGGTTTAAATGAAGGTGAGACTGTGAACTTTCTGCGCCGAGATTTGTCCTTATCTCTGGGTCCTGCTGCAGCAAAGGGACGGTCGGACATTTATAAATGAGCTGGAATCCCAGGATGAGACTGAAGCCCGTGAATGGCAAAGGTGCAGGAAAATTTGGCAGGGAACAGCGCTGGGAGCCATTCATCCAAATCCTGAAGTCCATTAGTCACTTCCTAATCAGCGCGCTCGAGCAGCGTTCCCACTGAAGTCAACAGGGAAATCTGTCCGTCTGCTCCATGCGCTCGCTCCGCACCCACACTTCGCTGAGCGTCTTGGAGCAGTCTCTTAATCACGGCCAGTGGCTTATAGACAGACCCGGGTTTCCTCTCCCAGCAGAATTCGTAGGGACTTCACGGTACTGGTCGTATTCTTTGCTTTTGTCCCTCCTGCTTGAAAGGGAGGACTGAGCAGGCCTTGCGAGGAGCAGTTTTGCAGCAGTCTCCCTGCACTGGACGCGGGGCCCTGCCTCGTATCAGCGCTGCGTGCCGTCGCTGAGTGCTGGAGAGCGTGATGCTGTCCAGCGGCGTTGCCACTGAGTCGACTGTTGGGTTCAAGTGGCTCGCGGAGAGCTGCAGTTAGAAATGATATTCGGCACGCACGCAAGAATACCGGCGTCTCGAGATTAGGAAGCAACAAAGGCTTTGGGAGGTCAGCCGGGGGCAGGAGGGGGAGGCTTCGACTTATCAGCGTGCGCGACGGGTGAGAGGGGAATAATCCCAAATGCTAGTAGTAGCCTTAGAGTCCCGAGCTTGCGCAGAGCCTCATCCAGGCCTCCATGGTCAATACAGCTTCATCACCTTTCTTCCACGGCCCGTTTCTACGTTCCCCTCCACCAGCCTCATCAAAGGGGCTCGCAAGCCATGGGGATGCTCCCATCGGTGTATGGCGCACAAAGAGGTGGGGAACTACCGTGTCAAACTGCGTCGGCCAAGCACAGACGTTGCGGGTCGCTGCTAGCGAGCTCCTTTTCTAGCAAGCGAGGCTATTTCATTGCTCGTCAGCCAGCCTCTCATCCTCCTGCTCAGCTCCACCTTGCAACGCCAAGCTTTGGCATCTTGGCACCTCCTGCAAACCACTTTTAATTGTCCCCCCGCCCCCCAAAAGAGCAATGACACACCACATCCGCAAGACAACGCGTAAAGTCTTAATAAAATCCCACGTACGTTGGGGCTGAAACACAAGCCCGGCGGAGAAGTAGAACCGGCAGTCGGGTTGCCTCTGGAGTGATTCGTCAAATCACCCAGTAAAAGATGGATGACAAGCGAGCGTAATGTTAGACCAGGGATACAATAAACAGATTTGTCAATAAAGTGGCCTTCTAATGGTAACCTTCATTCTTTTATCTGAAACATTAACCAGGGCCTGTTTTCTCTTTCCCTTGCAGAGCTGCAGCGAGAGGGAAGCATAGAGACGCTAAGTAACAGCTCGGGCTCCACCAGCGGAAGCATTCCACGCAATTTTGATGGTTACAGATCGCCTCTCCCGACTAACGAAAACCAGCCCCTAAGCCTTTTCCCTACAGGATTCCCTTAAATTAGTCAAACATACGAGGAGAGATTCAGCCGGGGTAACAATCTCGATGTGCATTTTCACCCACCGGTTAGCTGCAGCGCTGGATGGTTCTCGTTACCCTAATAAATATTGACGACTCCTCTGCTTAAAAAAAATTTAAAAAAATCGTCCTGCAGCGTATTCTCCAAAATACTGAATTTGTTTTCCTGTGCAATACTGATAAGGAGAGACTCTTTCTTCAGTCCTAACAGCTTCGTGGCTTCTTTTTTTGTGTTTGGAGAGAGACTGTTTAGAGGAGAACTATTTTTTAAACCCGTTTTTTTGATGAAGCGTATGATTTTACAGTCGTTACCTGCTTCTTCATGTTAAATGGGGCAGGGGGGAGGAAAAAAAGGGAATCCACCTAACTTTAGCGGCGCATGGGCCATTCAGCCAGCGAACTGCAGCTGTTTGCAAAAGCGCTGAGCATAAAAGCAAAAACTGGAGGGAGCGAAAACTCAAGGACTGTCATGGAGATGGACAGTGGCTAAGGTTGATTATATTATTACTTCATTTCTGCATCTTCTTGCTGTCCTCGTTCCCCACTGATACTAATTGATGCCAGGAGTATTACAAATGGGAAAGTTTCTTGTTTTGTTCTTGGGAAGAGTTATCTTTATTGCTCCGGTTCTATTCTAGTCCTGTATTTTAGAAATGTACTTAATGGGCTAACTCAAGTCGCGAATTGCTCTTCTTTGGTTATAACAAGTGATCACTGGAACTCTGCTATCTGTCCAAAATTGCATGTGTCATTGAATAAACCTAAGTTAAACAAAAAATTGCTTTGGTGGTACCAGGCTGTGCGCGTGCTCCGTCTGTTGACCTGCACCAGCTAGTGTGCGAGTATTTCCCACCTAGACCCGAATCCCTAATTCGCTGTCACTTGTGTCAGAACAGCAGTTTCTTTGTCTTGCTGCCAGGTGCCTAAACTAGCGGATGCCAGTCTCTCTGGAAGTCAAGCCGGTTGCTGCATTACTTAACATTTGTGCAACCGCTTTGGCCACAGCTCTTTGCAAGCTGAGTTTTCAGAAGCTGCTTTTCAAGAAACAGTCTCCATAGCCATACGATACGCGGTACATGACATCTGTACAAGTTAGGCGTGCCCCTTTTGCACTGGGTGAGGCCAGAGATTGAGGGCCCAGGATATTGTGTACGAGGAAACGTGTCTTTCCCAGGTCACGGTTCCTGCATGGGGAAAGATCTGGTGACTGGAGAGGTACAAGGTAGATGGCACCTCCTGATCTCCTTGGCCTGGCATGGACAAGCCTTTGACCCATTTAAGAGGCTGCTTCTGGTCTGCATGAAGCCCAGGTCTGTCCTAAGCCACCTCTGCTGGGAGGGGATGGCAGGGACTACCTCTTGCAGGCAGCATTAACTCCTGCTGGTTTTTTCACAGGTTCAGAAAGTGAATGTGCAGACCTGTCTGTGTCCCTTGGCCCAAGACACCTTCACAGGGCACTAACAGGAGAGGTGCATCTGGAGGAGACTTCCCCGAAGGAACCGAGGCCGTTCATGGACTCTGCCCTACTGAGTTTGACTGGCTTCAGCACCTCCCCGCCAGGACAGGAGCAGCCCTACTTGTCTTTAACTCCGGCCTTTGCTTCATGGGTAGAGGTACGTATCTCAGACTCCCGCACCCCCAAGGCCCAGCCTTAACCATGGCATGTTGATAGAGCGGCTCCTAGCAGCTTGTTCGGATGTGCTCCCATTTCACACGCCAGTGTAAAATAGGAACACTTGGGCCAGATCCTAAGCGGGGTATAAACTGGCAGAGACCCTAGCGCTATGCCATTTATATGGTTGGGGATTTGTCCCAATGACTCCCATGGAGTTGCACACACTGAGGATCTGGCGCCCTGCCTTTCACCTGTTGCCTTTAACATATGTTGCATTAATGGGAACTTGGACAAAAAGACAGGACCTCCTGCACCGTGCACGCTGTGTTCAGCAGCAAACGTGTTGAAAAACTCATTGTGGCTTGCGCAACGCGGCCGCATAAACCCGAACATCTCAGCCGACTTCTGGAAGAAGGAGAAACCCAGGAGGGACTCTCAGGTTCTGACATTTCCTTCCTACTGCTTTTTTCACATAATTCATTCGAGTTGTGGAAACGAAAGGAAATCGTTGAAACCCACAAATCTTGTTGCACTCCCATAGCTTTACAAACAGCCGCCTCGAATGACGAGAAACGGACCGTCTTGACTCCCACAGCCTGTCCGCGCGCACCAAAATCAAATCCACTCTCCGACTACATTTCTTTTTTTTTAACGCTGAGTCTCGGATCACAGAATAATGTCTTTTTCTTTCTCCCTGGGCCAGAAACCGCTACAAATTGCAATTCACAGGAATAATGTCAGGGCCTCGTTGGGGTTTTTAGGAAATGCTTCCTTCTGAGATGGATGAGCGTTGGCTCAAGAGTGAGGTAAGGGCATGCTGGCAGATCTGGCCCACTGCCTATCACTGTGCTAACAGCTCCGCTATAATGCTGCGCCTCTTTTATGTCTGCAAAATAACGGACCGGACCGAGCAAACTAGCGTAAGGCCTGGCAGGGCGAACACGTGGAACCACAAGGTCAAGTCAGTCCACACCAGTTAGGATTTTTAACACAGTTCAAGCCAAGGTCAGTACGAAAAGTTCAAACGAAATCCAGATTAACACATACAGAAGGGACTGTGTTGTCACCGTGAGTCTCGTTTCCTTTCAGTCTTGCCAGAGAGCAGCCATCAGGGACAAAGCGCTTTGAAGGGAAAGCGACTGCTGTTCTTCCTATTGCTGTAGCCTCAAATAGCTTTGTTGCTAGTCCTTTATGAACGCACAAAGTGGGATGATGCCTAATACAGAATGGTGTCACTGGAAATGTATTTGTTGTTGGCAGGCATTAAATCACGTTTTTATAAGTGCTGCAATATGGCCATGTGGAAATTCCCAGTCTGCAAGAAACTCCTTTGAATCAGGATATTTTGTTTAAAGGGGGGGGATTTGCAAACTGGGGTTAGTGTGAAAACATTTCCAGGCTGGTTCGTAAAGAAGAATGTGCCGAACCCGGCGCTGGTGACAGCCCCTGAGCCGAACTGCATCTGCAACATTAGCCACGTGCTCTGCAGCCAAGGAGCCTTGTTTTCTGATGCCGGTCGTTCAGCTTGGATATAGTCGCAGATGAGCCAGCGCCCGGGCCGGTGAGAGCTGAGCGCGCTGCTGCGGTGAATCTGCAGGCCGACTCCACAAGACGCATACGTGTCGGCCTAACTTTAGGCTCGTGAGTCATCCACTGAAGTCATGTGTAAGCCCCTTGCCAAAGGCGGTCCAGATAACATACCCCCTTTGGACAAAGAGCCAAGTGTTTGAGAGGGACAACACCTCTCCGCTTCCTCTCTGGCCTTACAGTCCTGTTGGCACGAGGCTGTTGCTTGAGGATGCTTGCTGGAAACCTTCGGGGTTTGTCGGCTGCGGTGCAACCGTGTGGATGCTAAGAGTGTTCGGCCCGTGTTAAAAGGAGTAACATTTGGCCCATAGGGTCTGATCCTTACTCAAAGCGTGGAGGAATTGCCCTGCTGCTCCTACCAGCGTTTGTAGGGTCAGCCCTGTGCCTGGAAGCCTTTTCAGGCCTCTTATTGCTTGGCCCCTCCGATCAATCATATGGGCACCAAAGGCATCGCTCAAGTCAAACGTCACGTTGCCACTGGTTTCAACGCAGACAGCGTTTCACTCTCCCGCTCAATCCAAATCTGGCGAAAGCAAAGTAAAAAAAGAAAAAAAAAAGACTCCCATTGGCTTCGATGCACTGTGAATCGGACTCCTCCAGAGCAACGTAACTAATGCAAAGCACGTTTCTGAAGTGCCGTCGTTCCAAACCACATGGCCGGCAGGCAGAAATGCCCTGCCTCGATACAAAATGCAGCCTAGACTGGAGCCCAAAAGACCTGCTGGACTTGCAGGTTTTTAAACTGCTTCCAGTAGTAGTAAGCAGTGGCTTCCTGCTGAGTTCAAAAGGCAAAATGTCTCATTCGAGGCTGGCGCGACTGTATATCACCCTCTGTACAAAGTGGAGCCCTTCTATTACAGCCGGGTTTGGGTTTCACGAATTAACATGAGATATTGCTTTCTTAGTCTACCCTGGTTTCTGTAATAAACACGAGGGTGTATTGCACTTAAATCACGGGAGAGGATCCTTGCCTGGCAGCAAAAATGGAAAGAAAATGACCCCTGAATGCGGCGGTTTGTCGTTCGGCTCCTCTTTGCTTTAGACGTAGGTTGGCTCTCGGCACGAGCGCGAGGCCTGGGCCTCGCACAAGAGCCCGAGTTTCAGACTAGGATCCGGAGAATGGCTCCGGTGAAGGCAAAGCAGCAAGGGCCACATCCCCCAGGTTCACCTGGCTGTGCCGGTAAGACAGCGCGACCATAAACCCTGCCTTGCCGGGCAGTTGCACCAGATTTGCATTGCCAGGGTGGCGCAGAGTTGCCAAAGCAGACCCGTAAATCTAGCCCTTAATGGTCAGTGCAAAGAAACGGTGATTACCAGCCAGGCTGCCCTGTGCCCAGCTAGCAAAGCATAGGAAACGTGCTGGTAACGGAGCTGCCATCAGCTGCCTTCCAGTGCACGAACTGATCATGTTAAAAACCATCTAAAAAATATACGTCTCAAGCCCCGAATAGCTTTGCAGAAGGAATCCCAAGCATGGGGCTTTCCTTTAGGAAAAGGGACTGTGAAATAAGCCCCATCCTCCAGAAACAACCAGAGAAATGTGCCTGTTGCTCGCTCTTTCAATTGGACTTGATTAGTGGGATACTGGGTGGGGGGGGAGGTTACGGAGGATTAAACCTGTGTGCGACTATTCCCCCGTATTTCGTTTATCGCAGCTTTGGAGAAGAAAAGGCCTTTGGCTTGTTCTCATGCAGGGTAGGAAAGTTTGCACCATTTCCTGTTGTCTTTCCCTTATGCTCCTGAGATATTGTAAAAATGTTCGGTATCCTCCAGTAGGTTGTAATCACTTCACTCTAATGTTTCGCAGCTGCTAAGTGTAACTTTAAACTGCACCATTTGAATGCTTACAATTAGCAAGTAAGTGGGGCTGAGATCACATCTTCTGAGTTTCAGCAACAACAACAACAAAAAACATTGCTTAACTTTGACCAAAATTGGAATAAAGTTATGGACCTCGACTGGGAGGGGTTTTTTAACAGTTATTCAAAGTGCCTCTAACAGAGGGAAAATAATTAAATCCCCTGCTTGGCCATTTGCACCAAGGAAAGAGGCATTTGGACAAACGTGCGTGGGGTTGGGTTTTGGGGGGGGTTTTTTAAACCGTGCATTACAGTTATGCTCTCCCCAGTGCTGTTGCTTTTGACTGATATCATTGTAGCTGATTAAAATGAAATGAATAGCTGAAAAGAGGATTTCATGCTTGTTTTCTGCTTGTCACCTGCCCCTTCCTCAGCATGTTTCTGACCGCGTGATTAATAATACAGAGAGGCAAAGACTGCAAGTTGGCATTTTCCACACCAGTTACGATCCGGTACGAGCCTTTGGCTGGGGCAGTGTCAGGCTGGGTGTCTCCGGGCTGGATGTGAGCCTACGGACGTGTGTTAAATCCTGCCCACAATGCAGAAGGAGAAGGCATTAGGAAACGAAGGTGCTACATTCCTGCGGCATTGCCGGCTCTCCGGGGGGAAGGGGAGCAGCAATGTAGAGCACGTTGCCAGAAAAAGCGATTACCTCAACCAAGTGGCCCACGCCGCATGGATTTTGATAGCTGGGGTGAACGCGGATCCAGTTTGGTGTGATGTTTCCCAAGGCTCGGTGGCCGTGGGTGCAGGATCCCCCTGGTGCACCGGCACATTTGGTTGCAAATCAGGCCACGAGTCTAGAAAGTCCCCACGTGGGGTGCAAGGGGCGGGTGGGGCGTCCCTGTGTCTGTGAGCTCTCCGACGGGCAGATTTTGATGCTGAGCTGTTTGTAAATCCGTTCCCCGCCTTTGACAAAAATTCTCCTCCTGTTTATTCCTTAAACATTAATTGAAGAAAGGTGGACGCGGGAGCCAAAAGTCCACTGATGATTCAGCACCTCGCCAGATCTAGTTGCCTGACCAGTCCTTCCCTGCCCGAGTCTAGCAGAATAAAGGTCTGGTAAAACAGACTCCACCGCTCCCCACTCCCGGGCAACATGCGTCCCACGGAGATTGCTAAAGAGACCGGGTTACAAAATGACAAAAGCAAAGGGCTTGTGTCGACACGGGGCCGAGCTGCAAACCTGTCCAGGTTTCAAAGGCGGGACGTTTTTCCAATCCCATATTATAGTTTGTGTGCGAGCCACTGGTATGGACTGTTCAGACTGAGATGCAGCTGTAGGTTGCCGATTCTCCCAAAGACACACCTTGGGTTTCGGTTCCTGCCCATCTCCTGTGGAAAACACTGGCTCCGTTCACTGTAGTTGCACTTCGCCCTTTTGCATCACCTGTCCACCAGAGATCTTCACTTGTTCACTTCACCAACAACTCGGTGAGGTAAGTATTATTCCCATTGTGCAGATGAGTAAACTGAGGCACAGTAACACTGACTTGCCTGAAGCTGCGAGGCACGTTAATAGCAGCTTAACTCCTAAGCCTCAGTTATAAGCCCCTGGCTATTAGATCACTAGTTACTGAGGGTGGCACGGACACCGAAGAGCTCTTGCTGTTTGCCCTGATAACATTTGGTGAGAAAATGCAGCACGTGCTCATCATCCTTCGGGGCCGGGGTTGCATAGCCCTCTCTGTTAGTCACTGACAATTATTCTTACTGATACTTGACACATCATTAGATGTCCCACTTCATTCTTCCTGTTGAAGTCTGGGAGGTGTCAACCTGACAGTCACCACTGCATTAATCATGATGACTGTGTCTGGAACAAAACCAACCGAGCAAAAATCTCCTGGATTTAATTGTATATCAATCTCTCCGTGCACCTCCTTGTAGGCTCCTGGGCAGGTGGTTTGGGTGGTGACGAAACGAGGGCCTGTGGCTTATCCTGAAATCTCTGTTTTGGCATCTGTGGATTCTTGCTGTCTTTAAACAACGATGGGCTACACCGGAGAAGCTGGCTGCCAGCTCCTTGGCTTTCTTCTTATGTTACACAATGTGCTAGGCAGGGCCGACCGCCGGTGATGACTGTTTAATACTGATGTTGCTGATGGTCTCAGAGACCCCGGCTGGAAACAAAAACACCTGGTACCCCGGACACTGCGCAGTGCGACGTGAACACCTGACCTGATACCTCCTCCCGGGATCGGATCCCCTGCCACCTGGGAACAAACAGCTGGAACAAGAAAAATCCAGCTGTGCAAAGCAGCCTGAGACATCAAGTCCATATTGCACCAAACTCCTGACAAATGCCCACAACTCTGGGGAGATGGAGCGTGGGCAGCAGCATGGGGAAGGCTTTTTATCAGCCAAGAGGCAAGGCCAGCAAGCATACGACCAGTACGGAGGCCAGTGCACCCATGGAGGCTCCAGCCTGTGTGTGTGACCTCGGCAGCTTGTCCAGCTCCCACGTGAAACGCAGGCTGCATAAGTGATTGCAAGAGTTGCCACCCCAGCCTCCCCCGTCTCTTTCTGGAGGAGAGATGGACGTTATCTCTCCACCTCCCATTGCAACCGGGAGATCAAAGGAAGAGGCAACTCCTCTGGCAACTGGAGATGAATGATGCAAGGACTTGTGACCTGAATTCCTTCTCCAGTAGCTGCAGGCTCTGCTTTTGCTTGGACCCCTGCATAGCATGCAGCTTGCCGTGGAAAATTTGGGGCCCGGTCCTTTAGGAAGCACAGCGCTCCCAAAGTCGCAGAGCTCTCAGCACTTCCTAGGAGCCGTTCGGTTCCCTGCAGATCTGGGCTCTTTGTGTGCAAAAGTCTTCCCCCATCAGGCAGCACAACGGATAGAAATCCTGAAGTTATCTCTATCCGGAGATACAGACTCCGCGACCATCAAGGCCTGGGAAGGCACGTGGAAACTAATCCAGGCCTAGCCTATGCAGCTAAAACTCCTGTTAAAGCGAACAGCTCCCTATTGACCAAAGCTGAACGAGAACCAAGGGAACTGGTACCAGAAAAGACCATGCAGTCTTGTAAGGAAGCTTTCATTGCAGGGGGATAAGTGCTGTGAACATCTTGTCGGGAGATGGGTAAAGGCCACTGCCGACATCTGCAAATGGCCCTGTTTGTTCTCAGTGGGGGAAACAGATGCAACTATTTCCCAAAAGTTTTGGTTCCCTCGTCGGCCTGGATGCTGGGTCTCCGATTGCACCAGTTTGCAGATCCCACTTCCAGTCCAGGTTCTACAGGGCTCACGGCCCCTAGTTTGGGAGCCACCATCCTGGACTGGGAGCAATTTGGGAGCAGGACTGTCGTCTTTTTGCATGCGTCTGTGCCATGCTCAGCCCAAGAGTGTGCCTTGACTGGGGTCCCTGGGCACCGCTGCCATTGGGTGATAAATAGCAGTTGCTAGAGGCCTGTTATGAATCAGAAGCGAGGCTATGAACTTTCTCAGGCACTTGGATATCACAAAGTGTTCTCCAGCATTAGCAAGAAGGCTAGGAATAGGCCAATGATGTGGTTGACAGCAATTTGAAGTTAATTTCTACCGTGATGCACTTTAACAAAAAAAGGTCATCGGGTTAAAATCCAATCTGTAAGCAAGACCTGAAATGCCTCTTTAAAATTAGCATGTCATGAACTGGTTACGGCACAGACCGCACTATTTTTTTTTCCCTTTTATAGAAGGCAGTTGCTTTCCTCCGCATATTTACAATATCATTACTAAAAATATAATGAACACGCTTTAGCAAGAGCACCCGGTCTCCATTACTGTATCTGATTTACAGCATGGCACAAAACTCAAACCTAGCTCTGAAACAGATGGGAAATGCCACAAAAGACGTGTGACCTGAGCGCAGGCCTGCTGCCAGGAAGCCCCAACTTCTAATCTTGGCTCTTAAAACTCTGCCCGTGGGCAGCTCCCGTCAACGCTTTCTTAGTCTCCTCATTTGTAAAATGTGAAAAATGTGTCTTTTTTTTTTTTTTTTTTTTTTTTAAGCTGTACTAAGCAGAGCAGAATACCATGTTCGAGGGAGCCAGTGCCACGGTCCACTTCCACCCGAACACTGGGAATAATCAGATAATAAACTCCCATCGCCACCCTCCTCCGTTTGTGAAAAGCCAACTTGCACATTTTTACGAGAGAGCAACGATCCCCTGAACTCCCCTCGTGAAGAGAGGAATGACCTCGGTGAGAAACCTTGGATGCACGAAGGTTAATAGTTATATTAACTTGCCGCAGGTCCTGTGATGTTTGACATTCGATGATTTCTTTTCAACCAAAACTCTGGAGAAAACAAATGGTAGGTAGGTGTCCTGGTTCCTGAACAGCACAGGAAAGGACTTTGACAAGAGTTAGCAGCAGACTGAAGGTTATGAGCCAATCTCTGCGTGGTCATCCTCATTCAAGCAGAAAACCAGCGGCAGCACCTGCAGTGAGTTGGTTGCCCTGATCTTTCCTCCTCCAAAACCCATAGGGAGACTGCTCTGTATGCCACGGCGTCAATCCTAGAGGCAGGGCATAGTCCTGATGAAACCGAGCCCAACCCGCTCTGGCATGTCCAGGAGAGGGGGATCCCTTCTGAACCTTGGCTTACACCGAAGCACATCTGACTTATCCTTTTTCCACCGGTTTAAGCAATCGAGGGGAAAAGTCTGCGAGTCACGTGGAGAGGACAAGTCACTTTCTCACGTACGCAAGTGCCAAAATGATTCCTGCCCTTGGTAACACGCGGTGTGCAAGGGCGTTTTGCAAAGGGCTAGTCCGGTCTTGCCAACCTCAGGTATTCTCCTGCTGTGAGTCACACCCCAGGAAACCAGGAGCTTGGCCTGTTTGTCAGCACGGGGTTCCTGTTTGTCTTCAAGTTTGTTTAATTAGGATGCACCTCAGGGTCATGTTTTCATGTTTTTATCTGTGGGCTGAGGCATCTCCTACCCCATCATGGGATTCCAGGAACTGGGGATTTACAGTACCCCCCCGCTTGCCCCCATTTGTGAGACTTCAGCTGAAATGACGTGAGTTGGAGACAGCGCCAGTCTCAGGACAAGGGAACGCATCCGGCCCTCGGTTTTCCGGCATTTCGTGTGTGCTCTGCACGCCCTGATCCAACAGCGGCTCGGTGGATTAGCTGACTGCCCCCACGCGAGCCAGACTGTGTGCTCTGCGAAAGGCTGGGTTTGCTTTTAATTGAGAAAAGCTGTTGACGAGCATCCACCGAGACGCTGTCCCCTCTGCAATGCTTGCCGGTTGTGTTAATAATTCGGATGCCTCCTTCTGCTTTGATGTTTCTGATTCATGGATTTGGCCAGGGCGCCACAACAGATGCTTCATCTCCGCCCCTCTGGTGGGTGGTTTAACAATTTCTCGGCAATGACACACGCACAGAAAGGTGGGACGGTGCTGGGCCCAGGCACCTGTACAAACAGCAGCTTGGGGCGAATCGCCACTGGGAGCGGAGAGCGTGTAGCTGTTCTGAAACAGCGGAGTCCTTTTGCGTGGGGGGGAGACGTTCAAAGGTGCAGACTAGGCACCCAGGGCTCAGTGATGTTCGGTGAGAATGGCGTACCCAAGTGCCTTTGAAAATCTCCCCTGTGCATGACTACGGCACCCAGATCCTCACTGCTATTTAGGTTCCCGACTCCCTTTTGTGTCAGTAGGAATTGGGTACCTAAATACCTTTGAAGACCTGGGCTCTGAAATGCTGGCGTCTGTGGGCTGGGATGTTTGTATGATGAGGCTCGTGCACAAACCGTGTCTCCTCAGCATGCATCGTACAGGGTCAGGGGGCTGCAGCAGACGGAGGCAAGGCCCATAGCCCCTTACTGGGGAGGGCCATGCTTATACGCCTCTTTTGAATCGTAGCCTTCGCTGGAGCTCGCATGGGAGCCCACCCTGTGCTGGGCAAAGCTGGGAGATGCTGTGCCTGATGCGCTCTGGGAGGACTCATATATGTTAAGGCCAAGAAGGGATGGATCGTTATCACTTATCACTCGCTCAGCCATCGGCCTGCACAATACAGGCTGCAAATCTCCACTCTGATATTGCAGGCCACGAGCCAGCTAATTAGAAAGTGTTTGAAAGCCATCCGTAGTAGCTAATGAAGAAACTTGAAGCGACCTGCGTGAAGCAATTCCCCTGGCACTGAGTGCATGGCTTCACATCTGTGATACAGTCAAAATCTGAGAGATGGGGCTAGGGGCGGAAACAAAGCCTTTGCTCTCCGCCGCCGCACGGAAGAGAAACACCTTTGACCACCGGGCAGGTGGGGACACGTCCCTGTGGGAAGTCGAGTACTGGGGGCTTCGAGAAAAGCAGGGAAGTGCAAGGAAGGAAAAGCTTAAAGGGCAGTTTTCTCGGCGCTTGGAAGACAGCGGATGAGACTCACCTGATGCCCTGCAGCTCTCGCAAGCAGCGGCTCCTTTTCTGCCAGGCTGCGGGTGCTCCCCGCTCCCCTTTCCTTCCCACCGGTGCTCAGAGTCTGAGTCGAGAAGTGAGGACGGATTTACGGAAGACGTCCTGGCGTAAGGTGAGACTGGAAGAATATAAAACAGATGGTAACTAGAGAGGCCGGCTGGAGCAAATGAAGGTTGCTTTTTATTTGCAACATGAAGGGGAAGAAATCAAGGGAGGGAATTACTGCGGGTTGTAAAACCGGGGCGACTAATATATGCGGTGCTTAGAGCTTTGCGCTTCCCCCGGAGAGACCTGATCCCCCGTCTCTCGCAGACACTGGTCCCTTTTACAGAGTGCGAGTGTATTTTCTCAGCTGAGATACATTGATCCCTATCTGGTGCTGAGTGTACGCAGACAAAGCAGAGAGGAGGCTTATTAAGTGCCTGGCGGCCTCACCATTGTGTCCACTATCTTTGCTTCCCTTTCAGCTTTTCTTTCCTTGGCACAGGTTTTCAAGCCCGTGTGCCGAGAGATTAGTGACCTATATGAAGGGTAATCCCTTGATTTGCACGCAGCGTTACCTGAGTTTGGGCATCCAGAGGAAACGCATCTTGAGAGCCGCCGGGCTGACCCAAGAGGAGGCAAAGTTCAGAGAGGAGATATTTCGGGCCCGGGTCTCCTTTGCGTGCAATGAGCGTTGACGCCACCGCTGCACGCTCCTCTCACGCTTGAAGCCTGGGCTGATGTCGACAGGCGACCCAGGCACCCAGAGGGCAGCTGAGAAAAGAGATAAGCAGAAAGAAAAGATAATGAGGCAGGGTGTAAAGGCATCTAGTCCCCTGCCTCCCGACTGCTGGAGCTGCTTTCCAGGCTCATGTTGGTTCTTTAGCACTCGGGCAATGGGGCCTGCGCTCCTAAATCGGTGCTTTTGAAAACCCGGTTGGTAAAAAGCAGCAATGCTATACGGCTGCTGCATGATGTTAAATTAATCTGTGTGGAGGAGCTGCAGGAAGCCTATGTGCCCCTCGAGCCCCCAAAGACTGGGCTCCGTAGCTGTGCATGGACATCATGTAGATTCCTATCCTAGTATCTACAGCTTTAAGTGCAAAACCAGCTAAAAGAATAAACCGGTGGTATTAATTTGAAACACCAATGCTTCCTTTAGATGCCATAATCTCTGGCCGGCTTCTAAACTGTCGGCTCCTTGAGCAGGGGCCGTTTGCTTCTGCTTCTCTGCTGATATTGCACGAGGGTTTGTTCGTAAAATCCAACCCAGGGCTCGGATACAAATCTCATCGGACCCTGACGGAGTTTGAGAAGGGAGGCAACACGGGTCAGCGGATACTGCACTGAGCGGGGTTATAATCCCTCGCTCCACCACTGACCAGTTTTCCTAGCCTTGGTGGAGCCCCTTCACCTCTCTGTGCCACTCAACCCCAGCCTTGTTGGCTGAATACATAGGCGTCTCTGAGATGGGACCGTCTCCTTCTGCCTGAGTGTGTGCTTACAGTTTCTATAACACAGGAACCACACTCACAGCGGGGAGTTTCTAGACATTAAAATAATAATAATAATCACTGCAGACTTGGGAGTTTGTCCCAGCTCCGGTCTGCTCTAGACAGGTTTTTTGATTTGCAAAACTTCATCGTTACATGCCAAGAAGTAGGTCTGAAGTTTTGAAGATGAGCGTATAGAAACGTTCAGTATTCCCTTGCTACAGATCGGGGTCAACTACACTCATAGTGCGACTCTAATGAAATAGAGCCGGTTAGTAATTTTTCATCATCATCATAATAAACCGGGGCGCGTTTTTGTGCAGTGGCCCTGGACTCTGTTTCTTGCCGTGTTTACTTGGGCTCCTCTTCTATCTCTGCAGCAGGACAACGACTATCTGCTCCTTTGGAGCAAGACCCAGAGGATGCGCCTGAGCCGCGGGAGGTCAGCCCCGGAACAGACCCGTGAGTCACTGGACAACGCCGCGCCAAGCTCAGTGCTGGTCTCGACCGTTTCCTAAACGTTTCCAGACCCGGTTCCAAGCACCAGGCTGCAGCCCCCGCCCCGCAGGCGGATGCAGGCTGGGTGCAGGAGCTGGGCTGGCCGCGGGCCTGGGGAAGAGAGCCCGGGCGCAGGTTTCGGGGGGGAGGCACGAAGAGGGTTTCCCGGGGTGCTTGCTCGCCCCGGTCCCGCCCGGCCGGACGCACGCACCGTCGGAGCCGCCCCCGCTGCAGCGCCGCAATTGTGCGCGCGTTCCGCCCCCTGTGCGCACGTTCCGCCCCGTGCGGCGCGGATTGGCCCGCCGGGTCACATGGCCGCACTGCCGCGCCCCCATTGGAGGGCGGGAGGGAACGTGGGGTGCCGGGGGGGGGGGGGTGCAAGGCCGGGGGTGGGTGCGAGCCCGGCTGGTCCGCACACACGTGCAAAGCCGGAGCTGATGAGCGCGGGCGCGGAGGGAGCCGGGCAACCGGGGCGTGTGCACAATGGACGAGTTGCGTACTAATAAAAGATGTGCAGGGGCACACCACGGGTGACCAGCGGACGTGCGTGATTGCCAGGGCCGCGCGTGTGCGCTCCGGCCCTTTCCCCCGTCCGTCCCGTCCGCGCCCGCGCCCAACTCGTTCCTTGCCCGCCGCCCGCCCGCATTTCTTGCCCCTGCCCCGCGCAGTGCACCCCGCGGCCGGGAGCGGAGCGGCTCGGGCTGATGCGGAGGAGGGAGGGAGGGAGGGGACTGGAGGGGCGGGGGGGACCTGGACCGGCTTTACCTGCTCCTGCTGCCGGCTCGCGATCGGCCCGGCTGGGCAGCGGGCGAGGCGCCCTGCAGGTACCGCGGGGCCGGGCCGGGGGGTGCAGGGGGCGGCCCCGGCGCTGGAGCAGGCACGAGCGGGGCAAGCGGGAGGCGGATCTCGTTGCATAGCTGCCCCGGCTCGGCTCCGGGGCAAGGCAGCCCCGCGCCAGCCGCCGTCGGTGCATCGCTTGTGCTCCCGGCGCCGGCGGAAGGGAGACTCGTCTCCCTGCCCACGCGGGTCCCGGGCACGCGTGGCCGGCGTGTCCCGCAGGGGTGTGCGCCCGGCCGGTGCGCGGGTCCGGGCCCCCCCTCGCTCGGCGGCCGGGATTTCGTTGGCGCCCGCAGCCTGGCACACGCGGGGTGGGGGGGTGCGTGCCCCAGCCCGGCTGCTCGGGGACGGGGCGTCCCGCGGGGGCTGCTCCGTCGGGGGTCGCCGGTGGCGGGCCTGATCCGGCCTGGGGCTTCCCTGGAGCGGGGGAAAGGCCGGATCCCGCTGGGGGCGATCCGGGGACACGGCGTGCCCTGCCCCGCGGCCGCGAGCGGGGGAGCCCGCAGACGGGGCTCTGCGATCCAGCGGTTCAGTGCGCGGGTCACCCGCACGTCCCCGCTCCTGGGTGTGCGCGTGGGTAGCCCGTGTGTCTATGTTTGTAGCCGAGGCTCTTCGGATAAATCCGATATATTTTTATTAGACCAACTGGAATAGCTGGGGGGGAAAAAATAATTCTTCTTTGCAAGCTTCACAAACCCACTTCTTCGTGCCGAGGAAGTTTGCAGTTGTTTTGTTTGTAGGTATCCGTGCCTGTGCCTGTGTGAGCGTTTGTGCCTGTGTCTTTGCGTGTGTGCATGTGCCTGTGTATATATATTTGTGTGTGTGCCTGTGTGTATCTGCGTGTGCCTGTGCATGTGCGGATATGTATGCGCGTGCCTGTGTGTATAGGTTTGTGCGTGTGCCTGTGTGTATGTTTGGATGTGTATGTGTGTGTATTTGTACGTACACGTGTGCGAGCGGGGTCCCCGTCCTGCCATCGGGGATTCTCGCGTGTCCTTTCAGGGCCCTTGGCCGGGGCGGCCGCGCCCTGCGGAGGGTGAATCGGGTCCCGGCCCCGCGGCACGGTCCCCCGACGGGCGCACGGGCCCTGCTCCGGCCTGGGGCTTCCTGCTGCCGCCGCTTCCTCCTGGACGTGCGTGCGTGGGGATGGCTGTGTGTATGTGCATGTGCGTGTGAGTATGTGCGTGCACAGCGCTGCGGTGTCCCCCGGCAGGGCTCGGGGCAGCCGCTTTCCCTGACACGCAGCTTGGAGCCCCGTGTTTACAAGTCTCTCGGCTCCGCGTAAACTTGGGCGGCTCCGGCCCGGCCGGTTGTTACTCTGCGGCAGGCGGATTGCGGGAAATATTTGCTTTACAGCCGGGGCAAATCTAAACAGTCGGGGCTGGGGGTGGATGCTGGGATGGAGGCAGAGGCGCCGCGGGCAGCAGGAGACGCTGGGCTGGGACTCGCGGCCCCGCCGATCCGATGCTGCAGGCTTTGAAGGCGGTGGGCTCACACGCACACACACAGATCCCTCTAGACGTGGCCATAAATGGCTCTCGAGGCGGTTCCGCGGGAAACCTCCGGCTGCTCATCCAGCCTGGACGAGCTGCGGCTGCTGCGGGGGACGATGGAGTCCTCTCGGGGCTGCGGGCGCACCGCGCGGGGATGGCCCAGGGTGTGCGGGCTACCCACAGAGGGGGAAGGGCAGGGGCGCGGGCATCGTCCGCCCCTCGGAGCCGGGTTTGCTCAGACGAGGCTGCCGGCCTGACCCGGACTCGGGATCCGCCCAGGCCACCTGCAAGCCGCGGTGCGAGCGCCAGTGTCCGCCCCGTCGGGGTTGCAGGCTGCTGGGCCCGGCGGCTCCACGGTGCCTTTCAGGCGGGTGTCAAGGGACTTCTCCACCCCCGAGTTTAATTTTTCAGCTTGCAATGGCTACAGAAAGGGGGTTGGCCCGTGGTGCCACGGGTGTGCGGGCGTCGATGCTCCCACTCGCCCTGTCCCCGTTCACTTCGGCGGGGGCGGCAGCTGCTGCGGACAGCTTCTGGCCCTCCCTGCATGTGGCCCAGCTCCCGGTGGCTGCCTTCCCTCGGGGAAAGGCTCAGCTTCTCCCCCGGCATGGGGGGCTCGGGCTCTCCCCACCTCGTGGGCTGGGGACACCGGGCCCCTGCTACACGCTACATTTTATTGCGCACTTCCACTGGTTCATCCCGCAATCAGTGTAGACCGGGCCGCGGGCGAGGTAATGATCGCCCCCTTAACTGCTGAATCGCGCAGTAAACGTAGAGCAAGCACACATGCAAGGCAATGATCACCCCGTTAACTGCTGAATCGGGCAATAGCTGTAGACCTCCACACGTGCAACGGGATTCGCACGGGATAAACACAACTCTCCAGCTATAAAAGGAGCCAACCTGCTCTCAAGACAGTGCCTGAAAACGTGTTTTCGGTTTGCGCCCGGCTTCTCCTCGGGAGGGGAGGTCGGGCCGGGTGAGACGCTGGGCAAGTCCCGAGACCTGAGATCGGGCCCGGCCTTGGTGCCTGAACCGGGTTAGCGGTGCCAGACGCAGGAGGGCTCCCGGGGGAAGGGCCCCGAGGCCCTCGGGCCGTGTCTCCTGCAGGGAAGGGCCCGGTTTCGTTGCTGCCGAATCGCCGGAGCGGTCCTGGCGGCGGAGGTAACGCGTGTTACCGCGGGGCGAGGAGCGGCCGCCGGCTGGGCGGGGGGCGCCCGGGGGCTGCTGCGGGCCAGGGCAGGAGCCCGATGGGTGCGACCCGGCCGCGGAGCCGATGGACGCGCCGCCAAGCGCGGTTCCCATCGGAGAATCGTGTCCGCGCCGCCGGGCCGGGCGTGTGTGTGTCCGCGGCCTGCGGGCCACGGTGCCACCGCCTGCCCCGGGGAAGCCGGAGGGGGCCGGCTTCAGCTAACCCCGTGCCCAGGCAGCCGGCGTCTGTGCGCAGTTGTCCCGGGTCACAGGCAGCCTTGGCGCGGGGACGAAGACGGGCTGGCGTGTGTCCGAGCGGCTCTAGTGCGGGATTAGCGCGACCGTGTGCGGAGGTGGCGAGGTGGGGAAAGGGGGTTTGATGCGGGACACCACGCCGCAACGGGGAAGAAACCGGCGGGGCGCCAGGGCCCGCACCTGCTGCTGCCCGCGCTCCCTGGGGCACCTGCCTTCGACCTGCGCGCTCGGGCCCCGCGCCGTCGGGCCTCCCCGCCTCCGCGCCGGGCTGAGCCGAGGTTTCCAAGCTCAGGTCCCTGCCTGGCCTCAGCAGCAATCTGCACGTTGCTCCGCGGCCCCTTTGAATTGGTTAGTTTGGGGGGGAGGGTGCCCCGCGCCTCGAGCAGCCTGCCCCTGGACTCTGCGCGGCCGCGGGCCGGGGCCGGGGCCGGGGCCGGGTGCGGAGCAGCGCTGGGAGCCGGGGGCAGCCGCGGCTGGTGAGAATTGTTCTCTCTCATCAATCACTTGCAATTTGTCTAAGTGCCCCGGACAGGACACCCGCAGCCCCGCTGGCCGGGGTCACCGGGACGCCGCAGCGCCGGCGAAGAGCAAATTGCATTCGCTCCCCACCTCCCGCACCGGGGCGGGGGGCGCGGGGCCATGTGACATGAGGGAAATATGAAGGACTTTGACAGGTCTTAAACGGCCTGGCGCCAAGGCCGGAGTCTGCGCGCTAAAAATAGCCGAGGGCGGAGGAGCGGAGATGGGCAGCGGTGCCCGCGGGGGAGGCGAGGGCCGAGGGGGCTGGGCAGCCGCCCCTGCCCGCACCCGGGCCCCGAGGGGAGCGCGCCGGCCCCGGCCCACGGGCGCTTGGGCTGTGCCCGTCGGTGCCAGCAGCTCGCGGGGGAGGGCATGGCTCTGGGTGACACGCACCCTCGGGCCCCTCTCCTGCCCCGCGGGTCACGTCGGGGCTCGGCTGGCGGAGGACAGCGGGCCCGGCAGCGGGTGTCGCCGCCTCTCGCCCACCTGCCCCGCAAGCCCCGGCGCTGCCTTGCTTCCCCGGTGCGCCCCCGCGGGAGAGCCGCGTCCCGCACGCCCGGCCGAGCCCTGGGCTGTCCCCGGCCGGCCTTGCAGCTCCCTCCCTCCCTCTCCCCGCCCCGCGTGGGCCGTGGCCGGGTGGGCAGGAGGGGAAAGCCCCGCCGCGGCGAGCTCACCTGGCGGGGGGCAGGACGGGGCGTCCCCTCGAGGCGGCCCGGGCTGCTCCGGGGTCAGGCTCGGTGCAGGGGAGCGGAGCCGCCGGGGGGCTCCGGGGGGCTGGCCTCCCCCCGCCCCGGCGCGCAGGGCGCGGCTTGAGGATTTTGGGGTCAATGCGAAGTGACAAGAGCCGGGGCTTTCCTGTGCAGCCGCGGCCGCCTGGCGCCAAGCGCCTCCCCGGCCGCCAGGGCCCGGCGGGACCCGTCTAAGGGGAGGGCGGCCCCGGGGCGCGGGGCACCACTCACCCGGGCTCGACCCGCCTCCGCGGGGCATTTCCAGCGGCGATGCCCTCCGCCGCCCCACCCCGGCCCGTGTGGACGCGCCGCTCCGGTTTCCTACCCGAGCAAGGCCGGGCCTGGAGGCTCGCTGGATGCCCCCCAAGTGACACGGGTGGGCCCAGCCCACGCACTCCCCCCCCACGCGAGACCCGCCCGCCCGTGTGTGTGCTGCTTGGCACCGCCGCTGTCCCGGGCTCGGTCCCCGGCCGGGCCGAGCTGCCCGCGGCCGCACGCCGGGCGCTGACCCGGTATGCGGAAAGGAGCCGGGGGTGGGATCTCGAGCGCTTCTCGCTGTCATTGGTGAATATTTTATTCTGTTGACATGTTTTCTTGCTGCCGAAGCTTCCGACACCTTCTTTTTTTTTTTTCTTTCCTCCTTCTTCTTCTTTCCCCCCCTTTCCCTTCCTCTCCTCCCTCCTTCCCACCCTCCCCGCCCGCCCACCCCCCCCTCCAGCCCAGATCTTGGCCGGAGCTGTCAAAACCACGCCTATGGAGATCCACAATTGGTCTGAAACGCGTAAAATCAGCAATCAAGGGGGCTTGGCTCATTAGCGAGGGGATCAGAGCAGGAAGGACATGTGAGAGAGTCGCAGTTTTGCAGAGATCGGGACGAGCTCTCAGCCGCTCCCACTCCGGGCCCCGCAGCCTCCGCCTGCCCGCCTGCCCGCGGGGTGGGCCGGCCGGGCGGCTCCCCGAGGAGCGGCTGCGCTGGGGGAGCCCCCGCGGGCCCGCGTCCCCCCGCGTGGAGCCGCAGAGCGCTTCCCCGGAGCAGCAGCGATCTCCGCCTGCAAGCTGGGCGCCCCTCCCGCGCTCCCCCGCAGCCCCGGCTCGGGCCGGCTCGGACCTCCGTCCCCCTGGATTTGTGGATGCCCCGATGAGAGATCCAGCGTTCCCGGGGACTGCCATGGCTTACCACCCTTTCCACGCGCCCAGACCGGCCGATTTCCCCATGTCCGCCTTCCTAGCCGCCGCCCAGCCCTCCTTCTTCCCGGCCCTGGCGCTGCCTCCGGCCGCGCTGGCTAAGCCCATGCCGGACCCGAGCTTGGCGGGGGCGGCCGAGGCCGGGCTGCACGTTACGGCCCTGGGGCACCATCACCAGGCGGCCCATCTGCGGTCCCTCAAGAGCCTGGAGCCCGAGGAGGAGGTCGAGGACGACCCCAAAGTGACTCTGGAAGCCAAGGAGCTGTGGGACCAGTTCCACAAGCTGGGCACCGAGATGGTGATCACCAAGTCCGGCAGGTAGGACCCGATCCGCCCCCGCCGCCCGGGCACCTGCGACCCGCCGCCGGCTGCTGGAGTCGGGGCCACTGATTGAAGCCCGGCGGCTTTTCCCTTCTCGGCCTTGATTTACGATGCTGGTCCCCTCGGGTGGGGGGAGCTGCCCGCCCATGCGACCCTCCTCGCAGGGGTCAGGGCGCTCCGGCCGACCCGCACGTCGGGGATCTCCGTGTCTGTATTTTTGTCTTTTTTCGTGGGGGGAAGGAAGGTTGGTTTGGTTTTATTTTTATTTATTTTTAAAAGGAGCGCGATCCCAGATGAAATGAGCCCGGGGTCGATGCAGCCCCAAGGTGTTTATTTGAATTTCCCCGCAAACTTCTCGTTTGGGGCCGGGCTTTTCTGCCCCAGCACAGGAGCGGGCTCCCCCGGGCTGCAAGCCTGCTTCCCCGCGGCTCGTGCAAAACCACCCCAAACAGCCGCCTGCACTTGGGAGCAAATCCCCGCAAGAGCCCAGGGCTTTGGGGTTGTTTTTTTGTTTTGTTTTTTTCCCTCTCCCCCTCCTCCGCCTTCCCTGCCCCGCGTTACAGCCCGTTTCTCCTTGATTTCCCAGTCGCTCTGGTCCTGGAGGCCGCACGATCTGCCTCCGGGCTTGGGGTTGGGGGTTTTTTTCCCCTCTCGAGAAGGATGATCCATTTCCTCGGGGGGAAATCCGTTTCTTTCCTTTTAAAAAAAATAATTTAAGAGCAAGAAAAATGCTTTCCACCTGGATCCCGCCTAGGTTGGGGTGGGGGAGTTGTTTGGGGTTTTTTGCGGGGTTTTTCGGGGTTTGTTTTTATTGTTATTTTTTTTTTTAATCTCTGCCCCATTTCCCGAGGAACCGGCCTCGGGATTTTAACCTTTCGCTCCTTTTCCAGCCCGCGGACGAAGCCCAGCACAGGCGGCGGGGGCGGGTAGAGCAGCCCGGGCCGCCTCTTGATTTTTTGCGGGGTGTCGGGGCCGGCTCCCGGAGCCCCGCACCGTCGGGGCCCCTCCAGGCCCGGGGCTGCTGGCTTTCCCGGGAGACCTCTGCCTCCACACGACCCCCGGGGCTTTCCTGATCCCTTTTTCACATCCCCCCCTCCCAGGAGGATGTTCCCCCCGTTCAAAGTGCGGGTGAGCGGCCTGGACAAGAAGGCCAAGTACATCCTGCTCATGGACATCGTGGCGGCCGACGATTGCCGCTACAAGTTCCACAACTCGCGCTGGATGGTGGCCGGCAAAGCGGACCCCGAGATGCCCAAGCGCATGTACATCCACCCGGACAGCCCGGCCACGGGCGAGCAGTGGATGGCCAAGCCCGTGGCCTTCCACAAGCTCAAGCTCACCAACAACATCTCGGACAAGCACGGCTTTGTAAGTAGGGCGGCGGGCCCCAGCGCCCTTCCCCAGCCCGGAGCTGCTCCCCAAGTCCGGCCCGGAGACCCAGCGAGGGGCACAGCCCTGGAGGGAAGGGGTGCAGGGCGGTGGTCCTGGGGCATCGATGTGCCTCCCCCTTGTAGGAGAAGGCCCAAGGTCTGCATTCAGCCCCGCTGCACCAGGCCGGGGCTCAATGGCCCGGTGTCTAATCCCGGGGACGACCCGGAGGGCTCTCCCCCCGTGGGGGTGCCGGGCTGCTCTCCCGCAGGGAGAGGCGAGGCCCGGGGCACCCGAGCTGCCGGGGCCTGGGGCGTGCAGAGCCGGCGGAGCCAGGCCGAGCTGGGCGCGGGGTCCCTAGGAAGCGCGGGCGGAGTTTTTGTCTGAACCGGCTGGGGAGGGAGAGCCAGCCCGGGCGTGCTGCTGGGGCCCTGGCACCCTTGGCTGCTCCGGCTCTTGCCTCTCACCTGCAAGGCTGCGGGCCCTGCCCTGGGAGCCGGCTGCCGACTGTCCGCGGGGCCCGATCCGTCCTGCGGGGGAGCTGGGGCCTGGCCGGGCGCGGGGCTGTGGGGCGGGATCGGGGCCCCTGCGTGCGGGGAAGGGAAGAGGAAAGCGGGGTACATGCATGGAAGTGTTTGGGGGATCAAATACCAATCCCGCAGGGAGGTGGAGGAATCGTTGTCAGGCTGCGGTGTGAACGGGGTCGCGCCCCTCCGGCTCGCGTGGAGCAGGGGGTGCAGGGGCCGTCCATGCACCCCGTCTGCGCGGGGCTGCTCCCCTCTGCTGCGGGGCAAGGGCCGAGCAGGGCAGCGGGCAGCCAGGCCTGCAGGTGCAGCTCGGGGGCCTGGGCCGCAGGTAGCAGCAGGCCGCGGACCTGGGCTTTCGTTTCCCTGCGGGATGTGTGGTGTGTGTGTGTGTGTGGGGAGGGGGAGCAATCTGCTGCAGGGGCAGGGGCAGGGGCAGGCTGCCCCCCACTGCCCCTGCCTCTCCCCGGGGTGGGGGTGGGGGGGCAATGAAAAGCCCTGCGGGGCTCGGAGCAGCTGGGCGATCCGGGGAGGGAGCTGTGTATCCCCGCATCCAGGCCGGGGCTGCCCGCAGCCCCCGCACGGGCGGCCCGCGGGGTTTCCCCGAGCCCGGAGCGGGTCGGCCGGGGGGGCTGGAGCTGCTGCACGGGGCCAGGCTGGGAGCAGGTCTCAGGTGCGGGGTAGGAGGTGGGGGGCAGGAGACGGCCTCGTCTGACTTGGAGGCTCCTGCTGGGAATAAGGAGCGCGGGAGGGGGATCAATAGGGGCGCGGGTGCGGGGTCTCTAGGGGTCCAGCTCCCTCCCCTGCGGGGGGGGGGTCCCGGGGGCCAGGGCTGGGCCGGCCCGGGGGCAAGGCGGTGCAGGGGGCTGGGGCTCCGGGGGACATCCCTCGTGCTCACATTAGACGGGTGCAAGGGGATCCCTCGTGGGGGTCGGCTCTGAACCTAGCCGGGTCCTCGGGTCTGCATCGCCCCTGGCCCCCGCCTGGGCATCGGGCCAGCCCGGCCGGGGCGGACAAGGGGGAGAAGGGGGCAGCTCGGGTCCGCGCCCGCCGTGTGCGGGGCTTGAGCGAGCTCCGGCGGGGCTGGGGCGAGCCGTCGTGGGCACGGCACGGTAGTGAGGCACAGAGGGGGTTTATCTGGGAGGGGGCAAAGCAGACACCTGCCGTGCAGCCGCGGCACGAAGCGCAGACCCGCGTTTCCTACGGGTGAAACGACCCCAGGCCAAGGGCGCCCGGCCCGGCCTCTGCACGGCCCCGATCCGGGGCTGGCAGCCTGCGAGGGGCAGAGATCGCCTTTCCAGCCCTGCCCACCCCCTACTCCTTCCCCCTTGCTCTCCGCAGCCCGCATTTGCCAAGGCAGCAATGGCAACGACCCCCTCACCTTCCTGCCCCGGGGCTCGGGCAAATCCCAACGAATCGCGGCTCGGGGGGGCTGCTCGGGGGGCTGCTGCTTCGGCCGGGCCCGAGCTCGGAGCCCGGGGCAAGAATCGTTGTCACCATTATTATTATTATTATCATTATCATTATTATTGCTGCTATGATTGTGACTATGATTCTGATCGGTGCCATTATTGCTGTTGCTATTATTATTAGTATTGTTGTTGTTGCTGTTATCTCCCCCCGCAGACCATCCTGAACTCCATGCACAAGTACCAGCCCCGCTTCCACATCGTGCGGGCCAACGACATCCTCAAGCTGCCCTACAGCACCTTCCGGACCTACGTGTTCCCCGAGACCGACTTCATCGCGGTCACCGCCTACCAGAACGACAAGGTGCCGGGCCGAGCCGGGCCGAGCCGGGCTAGGGGAGGGGAGGGGAGGGGGCAGGTCCCGATCACCTGTGTTTCCCCAGCGGGGTCCACACCCGCTGCCCGGGTCGTGCTTGGCACCGGGGAGCCCCGAGCCAGGCGGGGAGACGGGGCGGGCGCTGCACTTGGCAGCCCGGGGCAGAGGGGAAGGGCTGTGCTGGGGGCCTTCTCCTCCCTTGCCCAAAAGCTGACCCGCCCTCCCCCGCTCCCCCCACAGCTGATGCTAATTGACAGCTCCGGCCGAGGGTCCTGGTGGGCTTGTTTGCCTCGTAAAGTTTATGGCGAAGAGTCACAATCGATTAGCGAGCACTTGGGCTGCAGCCGGCGGGCCGGGCCGCGTGCGGGGCTCGGGGCCGCCCCGTCGCGGGGCTCCGCAGTGCGGCTGGCGCGGGCAGGGGTGGGGGACCGGCCCGGCCAGGGAGGCAGGAGGGTGCTCCATGCATTTTTAAAGCGCCCATCTATCTCGGGGACATATTTCAAAGGCATGAATTATTGAGCGCCGTCATGTCTCCGGCCCCACAAGCGGGTCCCGGGCAGCGATGAGAACAGCTTTCCCCCAGGCAGCAGCGTCCGCCGCCGCCTTCCCCCCCCGGGGGCCGTAAAAAATAACTTCCCATCATTAAAGCCCGATGAATAATTCAGGCCAAACCTCAGCAGCATTTTTAATAAAGCTCGCGGTGTGTTAAACCAGGGCAGCCGGCCCCGGGGGCGCGGGCAGGAGGCTTAGCCCGGGGCAGACCCCTACCTACCGCGGGCGGACACACGGCAGGAGCGAGGGGGTGGGGAGCTGCCCCGTTTGCCCCCTCCTTAACACGGCACTTTGCTCCCCAGATCACGCAGCTGAAAATCGATAACAACCCTTTCGCCAAGGGCTTTCGGGACACGGGCAATGGGCGGCGAGAGAAGAGGTACAGCCCTGCCCCGGGTGGGTGGAGGGGGGGGGGACCCCGATCCCTGCGCCCCGCTGCCCCGCGGCTGGGCCCTGCGCCTCTCCCCGGTGCTGAGGCTTGGTCTCCTCGCCGGCAGGAAGCAGCTGACGCTCCCGTCGCTGCGGATGTACGAGGAGCAGTGCAAGCCCGACCGGGACGGCGGCGACTCGGACGCCTCGTCGTGCGAGCCCGCCCCGGCGCGAGACGCGCTGCACTCGCCCCTGGGCTCGGCCCCCAGCCCGCTCCGGCTCGGCCGCGCCGGCAGAGGTAACAACCCCGCCCGGGCTCCCGCTCCCGCGCCCCACCGCTCCTTCCCCCGCGACACCCGTCGGGTGGGTTTGCACGGGGCAAGGCTGGTCCCCGGGGGCAGCCGGGAGCAGCCACGAGAGAAGTGAATCGGTATTAACAAAACCAAACAGGGCCAAGTACTTTAGGAGGAGCCCCTCGACTGCCAGAGGGTCCCCGGGGGGTCTGGGCGCCCCCCGGGCGGAGGGTCTGCTTCTCCCGGTGCGGGGCCGCTCCCAGGCCCCTCTGCTGCGGGACGGGGGCAGCCCGCCACCCCCCTGCCGTCCAGGGGAGCCCCGAGGGTCCCTCCTGCAGCTCCCCCAGGGGCAGAGCGGAGGCGGGTGCCGGTGCCTCCAGAGCAGGGGTGGGGGGTGGCCTGGCCTGGGTCTTCACCGCCCCCCGCCCCGCTCCCCTTGCAGAGGAGAAGCCGAGCGCAGACAGCGACCCCGAGCCGGAGAAGCTGCCCGAGGAGCGGCGGGGCAGCCCGGGCGCGGAGGAGGCGAGCCCGCGCGGCAGCCCGCGGCCGCAGGAGGAGCGGGAGCGGGAGCGGGAGCGGGGCAGGGGGCGGCCCAGCCCGGACAAGGCCAAGGAGGGCGAGGGCCCGCGGGGCCCGGACAGGGACAAGGACAAGGACAAGGACAAGCCCGAGGGGCGGCGGAAAGAGCCGGAGGCGGCCAAGAAGGAGGCAGAGGGCGGCGGGCCGGGCAAGGAGCCCTTCGCCCCGCTGCTGGTGCAGACGGACAGCCCCCCGCACCTGGGCGGGCACCTGCAGAGCCTGGCGCTGTCGGGGCTGCCCGCGCAGCAGTTCTTCAACCCGCTGGGCGCCGGCCAGCCGCTCTTCATCCACCCGGGGCAGCTGGCCATGGCGCCCGGCGCCTTCTCGGCCATGGGCATGGGACACTTGCTGGCCTCGGTGGCCGGCGGCGGCAGCCTGGAGAACGGGGCGCAGGGCGCCGCCACCCCCTTCCCCTTCCACCTCTCCCAGCACATGCTGGCGTCTCAGGTGAGCCGGGCCCGGCGGGCGGAGGGGGGCTTTGTCCGCTGGGGGCTGCATGCCCTCCCCCGGTGCGGCTGGGCCGGGCCGAGCGGGTCCCGCGGCCGCCGCCGTCGGGGCAGGGCTGCTGCCTCCCCCAGCCCCGGCTGGCTGGAGGGGGCGGGCGATGCATGAGCGGGGCGGGGGCTGGGACACGTCGGGGCGCCCCGGTGGCTGACCCCCTCCGTGTCTCCCGCTGCAGGGAATCCCGATGCCCACCTTTGGCGGACTCTTCCCTTACCCCTACACGTACATGGCAGCGGCGGCGGCGGCGGCCTCGGCCATGCCGGCCAGCAGCGCGGCCGCGGCGGCCGGCTCCCTGTCGCGGAGCCCCTTCCTGAGCAGCGCCCGGCCCCGCCTGCGCTTCAGCCCCTACCAGCTGCCCGTCACCATCCCGCCCAGCACCAACCTCCTGACCACGGGCCTGCCCGCCAGCCTGCACCCCGGCTCCGACGGCTCCAAGGCGGGCAGCAGCCGGGAGCCCAGCCCCCTGCCCGACCTGCCCCTGCACAAAGCCGGCGGGCAGCGCGGCGCCCTGTCGCCCAAAGGCTCCATGAAGGAGTCCATCAACGAACTGCAGAACATCCAGAGACTCGTCAGCGGCCTGGAGAGCCAGAGGGACGTGTCCCCCGGCCGGGAGTCCCCCAAGTGACCGCCTGAGCGGCCCCCGGGGCTGGGGAGCACTGGCAGCGTGTACAGCACAGGATCCCTATTTATTGCAAGCAGCGGGGTGGGTGGGGGGCAGCCAGCGCCCCTCCAGGGCCAGCAGAGGCGGGAGGAGCCGGCCCGGGGAGCCCCGCGGCCCCCAGCCCCGCGCCAGGCGGGGGCACGGCTCGGGAAGCCCCCCACTTGCAGCCTCTGCGGCCCCGCAGGCGCAGGCGTGTGCCCAGCCTCCCTCGGACGGGAGAGGCTCCCCCCAGCCCGGCCATCCTAGACGGGAGGCACAAGGCACAGACTCGCGCAGGACCTGGCGCAAGGAGAGCCAAGGACCTGCCCGCGCCCGGGCCGCCGAGAGCACAGCCCGCTGCCGGGGCTGGGAACCGACCTGTGCACCAGACAGATATTTATGGAATAAATCGTAATTTGTGTAAATAAGCTCTAAGGATCCCAGAATATGCAAATCCGTATTAATTTATTCAGAGTTGTACATTGGTGTGTACATAATATTTAGAGTTTTAACTCCTGACATTTAATTTTGTTTTGTTTTGGTTTTATTTTATTTTTTTTTGTTTTGTTTTGTTTTCTTTCTCATTTTACATGACCGCGTCTCTCGGCCCGGGACCCCGACCTGCCCGGCCCCCCTTAGCTCTGTGATGGAAGGAGATCTTGGTTTCTGTAACCGTGTTTCCCAATGTTGCTTCTCCCGCCTGTGCTTCGGGCTGCCGTCGGGACGGGCTGGGCCGTCGTTGCCATCGGACAGCAGGTCTTTAGGGGACTTTTTTTTTCCTCCCGAGGGAAACCAAAGGCGATGCCCCGCGTCTCCCCGTCTCCCCGCAGCGCGGGCTCTAGGGAATGCAGGAATAAACCTCAGGTTTTTTTTATTTTTCACTCCGGAACAAATAATAATAATAATAATATTAATAAGAAGAAATTTAAATCTCGCACGGGCTCTTCTCTATATTTGTTTGGGAAAAAAAAATAAGGAAAAAAATAACCTCCCCCCCTCCCCTTTCCAAACCAGACCCCCAAACCAAAGCAGTGCCCCGAGCGGAGGCGCTGGGGCGCGGGTCTCGCTGTGCGGGTTTGATGACATGCTCTCACCTCTGTCAATAAAAAATACTCAAAGGCGCCTGGCCAGGCTCGTGTTTTCACCCGCCGGGGTTCACGTCGGGGGGGCTCCCATTTCACGGTGCCCCGGGGCAGGGGGGACGGTCCTCGCCTTCCCGGGCAGCAAGGCAGCCCCTGGCTTTGGTACCTGGGGTGCGGGTCGCGCCTCTGAGAGCTGCGGGACCCTCCCCGGCCCGGCGCCCCGACAGCGCCTAGGGAAGCCCACAGAAAGGCTGGATTCAATCAGGCCCCTCGTCCCTTTCCCCCCTGTAGCTGTTGGTTATTATTCCCAGGCGGCTCCCGCGGCTCCGGGCAGAGATGAAGCTGCTCCGCATTACCGAGCGCGGCTGGATTGGGAGCGGAGGTGCCCGCGGGCAAACGGGGCGCACCTACAAGCCGATGGCCCAGCCTTTGAAATGGGTCTTGGGCTCTTTGCCCCGCGGTCCTATCCGGCAGCTGTGGGGTCCCCCTCTAATCCAAGCGGCTTCCCCGAGTGGGGCGCCCCTATCCCTACGGCACCCCGACGGGGCGAGCCGCGCACCCCTGTGCACCGGGCCGGGCTGCGGGGGCAGGGAGAGGGAGAGGGAGAGCAAGCCAGGTGGGCAAGCAGCAGCAGCCGTGCAGACCCGACCCCCACGCCGCCCCATGACGGGCTTGCATTGCCCCGTGTCCCTGATTTCCAGGGGGCCGGGCCCCGTCCCTCGCTCTCAAAAGCAGGCACGGCTCAGCCCCGGTCCCCGCGAGATGCTCGTGTCCGAGGGAGCCTCGGGGAGAGGGGGCCCCCTGCTGCCAAAGCTGCCGGAGAGCTGCGCTGCAGCCCGGCTGCTGTCCCGCTCGCTGCTGGCCCCGTCCGGAGCCTTGTTGGTGTGAGCAAAGGACGGCGATCCGCCCCGAAACGCCAGCTCTTGACGTGTGTCCCAAAGCGCCCCCAGCCCCTTGCTACCGTGGTGCCCCGGAGGGGTTTTAAGGACGGGCTCAGGCAGTCTTGCCCCCGCTGTCAGCGGGTCTGAGCAGGCTTTTCCCGAGAGCCCTCTCCCTAGCAGCCTCCAGCCCCTGAGGTCTAGGGGGCTCCGGGCCCCTCGCTCCCCGGCCCGACGGCACGGAGAGTGCACTGGCAGGCGCTTCTGTGCTTGAAACGCGCCTCCGGCACCCTGAACCTTCGCGCCGCGCGTCCAGGTCCCACCTAAACAATATTTCCGCCTCTTACGGCAGGTATGCGATTTGCAAACAACCGGCGTGACACCGAGCAGCGGGGACGTCCAGGCTGGACTTGGAGAGGGGCCAAGTCCCTGGTCCCAGCAGCGGCGGGGCGCGGGGATGCTCTTCTCCGTGGCTAAAATGATGCGCTTCACCGTGAGCGCACGTTTGGCGCCGTGCGCCGCTGCCCCGCCACCCCCGGGAGCTGGCGCTGAAACCCGCTCAGGGGTCTCGGTGCCAGGGGTTATTTTGAAATGCCGCTTTCTGCCTTGCTACACGTGGGCTCCGCCTCCAGCAGCGCCGGCTCCAGGCAGGTGCTTCGTGCTGCTCCGGATCGGGGGTGCTGGAGGCTCATCTAAACTCAGCTGCAGAATCTGACCCCCGGGCCGCGATTGCAGGTGCCCCTCGCGCTGCAATCAAGCGCAGCCGGGAAGATGGAGCAAGCCGGCTTCCCCGCGGGGGCAGGGCCCCGCTGCCACGGGTCAACCCCATGCCCTGGTTACCGCTGACTTCCCTATTCCCGGCTCTCAGTCCCGGGCTGGCTGGTGGCTGCTGGAAATCAAGAGCGGCACTGACTGCTTGGGCTCCCCCGCCGTGTCAGGGCCCCGACGGGGCGGGCTGGAAGCGTGGTGTAGCAAGGTGGGTCTGAGAGCGGTCCAGTGCCCCTGGCAATTTTCGTGTGCACATGCTGATGAATTCATGGTTTAACCAGAGCTCCCCACATTCTCACCTCTTGATTCAGTGGCACTGAATGGTTCATGGCAATGGTTTCAAGTTGCAGCAAGGGAAGCTGAGGTTGGATATTAAGAAAAACTTTTGTCACTGGGACAGTAGTGAAGAGGTGCCCAGAGAGGAAGCATGGCAGAAGAGCTGGGGGGTGGCAGGGAGCCATGGTCTGCACTTGCAGCAGGGGAGATGGAGGTTAGATAGTAGAAAAAGCTCCCTCAGGAGGAGGGTAGTGGAGCACTGCTGCAACAGGCTGCCGAGAGAGGTGGGGGATCTCCATCCTTGGAGATTTTCAAGACCCAGGTAGGCAAAGCCTTGGCTGGGATGATGCAGTTGGGGCTGGTCCTGCTTGGAGAAGGTAGTTGAATTAGATGTGACCTCCTGACGCCCCTCTCAACCCTCATTGTCTATGATTTACTTTCCATGAATATTCATTTCTGTGGCAAAGGACAAATGCCTGAAGGGAGTCCCAAGACCTGTCAGAGGGTGAGTGTTTAGCACCACCGGAAAACCCAGTCCTTTTTAAGGACCGGGCATCTAATGTTACCAGTGACTTTCCTGTTCCCTGGACTGAGTGTGTGCAGAGCTGCCCCTAGGATCTTGCAGGCTCACAGGTTTGTCTCATTTAGGAGAGTATGAGATCAAAGCACAGCAAGGA
Source organism: Alligator mississippiensis (assembly GCF_030867095.1). Classification (NCBI taxonomy): domain Eukaryota; kingdom Metazoa; phylum Chordata; order Crocodylia; family Alligatoridae; genus Alligator; species Alligator mississippiensis. The sequence goes on along the minus strand of NC_081837.1, from coordinate 4,137,722 downwards.
GTGGGGAATAAGTCCCTCTGTGCGTGTTTCTATTCTGGCACAGGCCTGCCCTGCTCCTGCTGTCCTCAATCCACTTGCAAAGCCAACGCTGCAGTTCTGACTCCATGTGTGGACAAGCTAGTGGGTCTAAGATCATCCTCGTGGCAGGCCCGTGCAGCCATGTGGCGCCCAACCATGAAAAAATAGCTTGCAAAATTGGACCTAAGGCCCCAGTCCTTGCAATGCTTATGTGCACCTCTCTGCAAATCTCACCAACTAGACAGGACTATTCATCAAGTGAGGAAAATGGCATGGACGTGAGCATGCCTGGGGAAAGGGCCTGTATTCTGGCAAGAACAAGGGGGGGGGGGTGCACTGAGCTGCGGGGAAGGCCAGTGCTCTGTGATCACTTGGGAGGTGTGTAAATGGAGACTTGGCCACAGCAGTAAGTGCACTTTTACATTATGGCAGTGATGTGTGATGTTATAACAAAAGTCACAGGCTTTCACTGTGAATGGAGCACCCCGTCGCCCACCAACAGCTCTGTATTTGCTCTAGACAGGGCCCTAATCCATCGTTTTGCTAGAGGCCACCTCTGTACAGTGCGTAGACTCAAAAGCCTTGTAATATTGCCACTGAACGGCCTCCTATTGTGTGTGGAGAATGCAGCGAGGAGGCTTTCCTGACCCCGATCCCTTTTCCCAGGAGGTTTGCAGCCCTCCAGGCTGAAAGGGGGCACGGACCTGCCTGCGACCTCGGAGGAACTGAAAGGAGGGGTTTAACTCTGGTTTGGGTTTTATTGCAAGCGCAGGGTAGGGGCTGCAAAAGCGTGCATGTGCAAAACCCGTGTGTGCGTGTAAGGTATCCAGGTTGTAGCCCTGTTGGTCTAGAGGAAAAAGCTATCAGGACTCGTGGTAGAGGTGATATCCTTTTTTAAACCAACTAGATTTTTGGGGGGAGGGGGGAATCTTTAATTGCAAGCTTACTTGTAACACACACACACACACACACATATACATTGTTATTTCCAGTGAGTAACACGGGTGTAATTTAGGGGCAGTATTGAGTGCGTCTGTAAACAAACGCGCGGGACCCAGGGCAGCAAAGCAACCCGCTCCAATGCTGACGGGAGTAAAAGAGGCAGCCAGGCATGCCGGGCCGAGGAGTAACTCGGGAAAATGAGGGTTGGAAGGAGCAGCAGGAGGTCACAGCTAGTCCCAAGCAGCTACAGCATCCCTTAAAAGCCTCCGGGCAGGGAGATCCCCCTCTCTGGGCAGCCTGCTCCTTGGAGGAGCTTTTCCCCGCCGTGCCTGCCGCAGCTCCCTGCTCGGCGGCCAGGCCAGGAGAAGGGCACGAGTGCGCGCAGAGCAGCGCCGAGCGATGCCAGCGGGTGCCCGGGGCCCGGCCAGGTCTGCGGCCGCGGGGCCCCGACGGGACGGGACGGGACGGGACGGGCGGGGGGCTGAGGGCGGCGGCAGACAGCTCTTTGTCCTGCAGCCGGCGCCTGACGCCTGCCTGCCCTGCCCTGCCCGGCACACAGGGGCGCGGGCCGGCCCGGCAGCCGCGGCCCCCAATTAGCACGGCTCGCTCCTCTCCTCAGGCGCTCCGCGCCGCCCCGCGCCCTTTGTCCGCGCCGCCCCGACGGCCCGCGCCCGCGCCCGCGCCTGCCCCTGCGCGGGGGGCCGAGACCTGCACATGCCACAGGCACCAGAGCGCGGTACGTGACACGCACCTGGACAGGTGTACGCCACAGGCACCCGGGGGGGGTACGCCACAGGCACCTGTGGGGGGACGTGGTGTGCACCTCTAGGGCTATGCCACACGCACCTGGACAGGTGTACGCCACAGGCACCCGGGGGGGGTACGCCACAGGCACCTGTGAGGGGACACGGCGCGCACCTCTAGGGCTACGCCACACGCACCTGGACAGGTGTACGCCACAGGCACCCGGGGGGGGTACGCCACAGGCACCTGTGAGGGGACATGGCACGCACCTCTAGGGCTACGCCACACGCACCTGGACAGGTGTACGCCACAGGCACCGGGGGGGGTACGCCACAGGCACCTGTGGGGGCATGTGGTGCACACCTCTAGGGCTACTCCACACGCACCTGAAGAGGTGTACACCACAGGCACCCGGGGGGGGGTACGCAACAGGCACCTGTGGAAGTTTATACACCACAGGCACCCATAGGGGGTTATGCCACAGGCACCTATAGAGGCATGTGCGACAGGCACCTATGGGGGTACGCAAGAGGCACCTGTGGAATTTTATACGCCACAGGCAGCCCTAGAGGGGTTATGCCACAGGCACCTATAGAGGCATGTGAGACAGGCACCTGTGGGGGGGTACACAAGAGGCACCTGTGGAAGTTTATACGCCACAGGCAGCCCTAGAGGGGTAGGCCACAGGCACCTAGAGCGGGGTGTGAGACAGGTACCCGTAGAGGGGTACATGACAAGTGCCTATAGAGGTATATGGGACAAGCGCCCACAGAGGCATATGCAACAGGCACTTATTGAGGCGCGTGCAGCAGGCCCCTATAGGGGGTATGCCGCTGGCACCCATACAGCGGTATGAGACAGGCATCCCCGTAGAGGGGTACATGACAGGCACCTATAGAGGCACATGCGACGGGCACCTGAGGGGTGTGTGCAACAGGCACCTTTGGAAGCGTCTGCAATAGGCACCTATAGGGGCTATGCAACAGGCACCTGTAGAGGGGTATCCAACAGGCATCTATAGGGGAACATGACAGGCGCCCATAGAGGCATGCACACCCCGATATGACAGCAACGCATGCCCTACGCCTCGTGTACGTTGCCCACCAAGCGAGGTGCGTGCAGGTGCTGAGCGCAAGCAGACAGGAAGGCGCTTGGGTGCCCTGCCCTGAAGACGCCTTCAGTCAGAGTAACATCAGCAGATCCATTCCCTGGACACCCCTTGGCTCACAACCACACACCTGAGGTGGAGGCCTCCTGTCAGCACACAGGTAACACCTGCTGCTACTTATGGACGTGGCCAGCTGAGGAGCATTACTGCTGCAAAGGTTGTCTGAGCATATAGCCCTCTGCAGCTCTTCCCAGGCCCCTTTGCTCTTCCTGAGGAGGCTGCAATTAAGAGTGTAGCTTGGTGTAAGGGAGCTGGAGAGGTCAGTTTGTTGCAACAGCCTTCAAATCAAGGTGTAGGCCCCAAGGTGTCAGAGCTATTGTAAGGCTTTCCCTCTCATACTGTGTTAGACACACAGCTCTCCTTGGGAAATGCCAGCTCCTACTTTGCACTCCTTTATTGGCTATGGAAAAAATAGCAGAGCAGTTTCGTTTCTGCTGCAAAAAGCTCAGAAAACCCACAACAGGGCAGGATGCTCTTGACACCTGTTTGAAAACTTGTGAATCTTGAAGGCATTGGTACATCAAACAGCATGGCACCCCTGGGCACTGCCACATGTCTCACAGCCCCCCTGGCCGAGACCCATCCTAAGGTGCAGGTGGGCAATACCCTGTCAGCTAACCACAGCCCATCAGTGGCCTAATTCCCATCTGTGCCAGGTACTGGGAGAAGCAAGCCTAGTTCTCCTCCTCCTTTTGCAAACACATTAGCTGTGGTGCATATGAATATCTTCCCCTTGATTTCTTTGGCCTCAGGAGGGAACTGATGACAGAAATACTATTGCAAACTCAGTGGTCTGCCTTCCCTCGTGCAATTGCAAACAAGACCCAAGTGCAGAATTAACTTGAAAGCTTTTCCTAGCGGTGACAACCCGAGCTGTGCAGCAGGCAGCGGTACGGCTGCTGTCTCTCCCGCCTATTGTCTGGGGCAGGAATGTCTATTTTCTTCCTAGCCCGGCTGTTTCTTTTACGAATCAAAATCAAAGGTCTTCAAGGGAGCCAGAGAGTGCAAAGTCTGGCACTTGCTTTTAGCCTGGCCCCTCTGCTTAAAAAGGGTTCCTCCCTTTTTGTCACCCAATTACTGATCCAGGGACAAGGTCAGGGGGTCAAGACGCTTCAAGATTTCTTTGGTCTCCTCTTTAAAAATAATGCTCGTTAGCAGGACAAGAATGGCAGTGTCCATTGACTGGAGATTAAGCTAAGGCAGAGGATGCCAGTCAAGAAGGGGAGCTACAAAAGGTTACATAAATTCAGGGCAGTTAAAGGGATACCTGTCTGCTGATGGGGGAGGCATTGCTGAGATCCGGCAAAGGCTCTTCAGCGCAGAGCACCCTGGGACCGGGGTTTCTGTAAGGTCACTTGGAGAGTGTTATCATCTGCCAGGGGCATGTAAACTATGTTCCCTGCTGATTTTTTTTTCTGCATCATAGTATAATCCACCTTTGTAGTGTTGTGGCTATGCCAGTATTATTGAAGCAGATACAGGTAAAAGCCTAGGTTAAATGGATTTTCACTACCTAAACAGAGACAATCTTTGGGAAGGGGAGGAGGGTAGTATGCACCGGTCACTTTTTATCTTGGCCACTTTTCTACTGAAGGGACTCGGGAGAAATGCCTGAGCTCTGCACGCTGTCCAGTGGGATCGACAGGCCTTAATCATCTCTAGAGTGTTGCTGGGACCTGTCAGTCTGCTCCTCGACTGGGCTTTTCGCTAGCAGAGACCTCAAAACTGTTTCTCTTTCTCAAACAGAATAGCACAGGTGAGCTCCAGCCTGCCAGGTGGCACCCTGCACTGGCTGGATCCTTTCTAAGGAAAACCCGATGGCCTTGTTCAAATCTCAGTGCCAGGTAGTGAGCCGGCCTGAAGTGGACCCTGATGGAAATCAGGTGAGACTTGTTTGCTTTGATCTTTAATGCCATAGGAGCTTTAGGATGTTGAATCGCTGTTAGAAAAATATTATTGTCTGCAGAAGGACATGCACATCACTTCCAGCACCCCCACCCCCCTTTTGCTTTTCTTTTGCTAGCAATTGCTACTGTTTGCAGAGCCTAAGGACATGGTTTTAGCAACTTGTTTGGTACCCAGATTCCAGCTTAATGAGAGTGGAAGGTGCTTGAAGATCAGGGCCTTAACCAATCAGTACTGTAATCTCTAATCCTTTGGGCATATGCTTTTAGCCTGTAAACCACAGGAGAGAAAAACAGCTGTAATCCTATACGGGGTGGTAGCCAGGGCTCTCGGTGGAGTGCTCCTGAAATCCCACAATCACGCCCGTTGCAGGTGAGGAACATTGAGGTCTCCAGTGCAAGTGGCTGAACTGATGGTATGACATCCCCTTCCCTCTTACGAAATAGGCTTAGCTTCCCAACTCTAACTAGGATCTGGGATATGGTAAAGATCTGTGAGGCTGTGCTTTGATCTTGTCCTAATGACTTGCGTTTGAAAAGAAACCAGGGGGAGAAAAATCTGTTTACTCAAATGTAAAGCTTATTATTAGCAAAAAGCAACATTAGCCTAAAGGACAGGATGTTAAAGGGGAAAGGGGAGTCTCTCAGTTTATTTAAATTATTTATAAACCCTGGTGACAGTGAATGAGATGTGTTTCTTCCTAGGTCTCAACTTATATACACGGTAGGTCCCCACATTAAACAGGAATTCCTATGCACTTTCCCAGGGAGAGATGTTGCTGGGACTTGTTATTTAGAAAAGGAAGACTCGTGTTCAGACATGCTTACCAAAGAAGGATCGTTTTAGACATCAAACAGCAAACGGCTGGTGTTTGTTGGGATGAACTCCCTAACCTGAAACTGCAAAGATCTTTAGTGCATTATTTTCCTATGGGAGGGGAGAGTTGCAAATCAGTCACAAAACTTCTCAGGGCAGGAGGTGGCAGGCTTCTTGTGGTGCATGAAAAGGGAAAGATAATGGCTTGTAGATCCTAGGGTGGAGAAATCTCTCTTTCCTAGCAGGAGCCATGGATAGAAAGAAATAGTTGTAAAGCATACAACACTTTACAATAGAAACGTACAAAGAGAAAAAAATATTTCCTATTTTACCTGTGGAGAGAGAAGGTGATTTTTTTTTTCTTGCAGTCATTGCAATTTTCTTGCAATCCTGCTCCTGTAGGAAAGCGAATATACCTGGAGAGCTAGAGGCACAGAGGACATTTTTTGCACGTCGTGCTATGAGAAAAACAGACTCCAACCTCCCAATTTTACACCTCCTGCCTTAGTCTTGAATAGTTAGACCCTGACTTTGATTTGTTGCAGGCACAGGATAGGGCTCTTTCCAGCACGACCTGCAAAACTAGTAGCTTACACCTGCTAAGAGAACCGTGTTTGTTGGTCCGCGCTTTGCATCCCGTCTTTCTCCACTCCCCCACCCAGCCCCTTGTCTCATTATTGCAAGATGTATCCCAAAAAGCAGCAAACAATCCCAGATTTCCCCACCAGATGTCGCTCCATGCCAAATTCCTGGATGCCCAGACTATCTTTTGAAAGGCTCGCTCTGCTTTGGAAAGCTTTGCCTCTCAGACTGAGTTCATCTGTAAGGTGCAAATCTGTAAAGTTTTATACCACATGCAATTGGCTGTCCAGGCAGATAGACCTATTTATTAAAATAAGTGCATTCAGCTGGACCAGGTCCAGACACCGCATGGGTGAACCAGGGACTGGACACAAAAGGGGGCTGGAAAATGGTAATTTTAAAATTATTATCATCGTGATCTCTGATGAAGGGGGGCCCCCGATACTAAAAGTTCGCCCGGGGCCACCAGGACTCTAGGTACGGTGCTGAGCTGGACTTGTGTGAAAAAAGATGTAGTGAAAGAGTGAGGTTTCTTTATTGCTTATGTTGCCAGTGGATAAGTTGGCGTTCTTTATTTGCCCCTTTGTAAAAAGACCGCAGGGAAGAAAGAGGAGGGGCGATGCAGCTAACCTTTGTGACTTCCTCACACACGCAGGTGTGTGCTAGCGCCAAGAGCTTTTCTTCCAAACATTTCCATGACTCCCTGAATTATGACTCGGGGCTTTTTCATATAACCTAGTTCATTTTCCAAGGCTCAGAAACCTTTGCTGAAATCAGTGGGAGCTAATGAGGGCTCAGCACTTCTTAAAAAAAAACCCCTCTCCCTCTTTGGGAGCCCAAATTTAGGCTCTTTTTTTTTCTTTTCACAGTCACGCTTAACTTCCCTCCTCTGATCATCACTTTGTCTCCCCTTCATCTTCTCCCCACACCTGGGCTCCTTAACTCATGTTCTTGCAAAGGAAGTAAGTAGCCCAATAATGATCTGCTTGTTGTTCAAGTGGCCTCTGCCCCGCCGCCGCATCTGGTTTGGGCTCCTCTGATCCTGCCTGGCATCCAGCTCGCCTCTCCCTGGCACCAATGTCAAACACTAGCCTAAAAGCAACGGGCAAAGAGGAAAGCCAGTTTGATCTGCAAAGCACTGTTCACTTTCTTGAGGTTTTCCTCTTCCGCCGGTGCTTTTTATCTCCACCTTCTACTGGGACGAAGTGTTTTGAAGTCTCAGTCTGACCCGGGTTAGATCTGCGTAGTTTCAGTCCTGTTGCTCAGAGGAGATTTGGGTGAGACTAAGGTCTTCCTCAACAGAAGGAAAAAGACCAAAAGTCCTGATGGTTTTTAGGGGATGCTGCCAGTAGATGGCGCGAGTGTAAGTACATTGCTTGCAACTTGACTTTCCCCCCCTTATTTTCTGCTAGACAAATGCATGTCCCAGCTCTTGGCCAGACCCGTGCGCAGGGTTGTCTGCCTAAAGAGAGTTGAACAGAAAACCTGCGATCAGCTGGTCACGGTGCAATACAGCAGCTCCTTTCAGAAGACCGGTAGTACCTGACTCGGTTGGGGTGAAAGGGCATCGGCGTGCACGGAAACATGTTGTCCTGTTTGCATTTGCCTACAAGGTGAAGCGCATAGAAATCTGACTTGGCCAAAGGGTGGCTGGAACGCGCCGCTGTGTTTGCAATGGCTGTAGCCCTGCAACGGTGCCATGTTGATAGGCTGATACCCCCAAACCCAGGCAAAAAGCAGCCTGACCGGACAGGCCCGCCGGTAAGAAGAGCGCTTTGCTCCTGTCTGGCATATCCCTTGTCCTTTCTACGCCGCGGGAAAGGGGCAGGGGCTGGGCTGGGAGCTCTGCATCGCGGCTGCCACCTGCAACAGGAGTCCTCTTCACAGGGCCAGCACTTGTTCCCCGTGGGTGGCTGGGCTGCAGGACAACGGGCACGGGGTGGCGGGGAAGGAGGGGCAATTGTTTTAGGGGTGCTCCATGACAGGACAGGGAGTTACACCCTGCTCCTGCTGTTACCGGCGGCACTGGGTGCCTAGGCCAACCCGCGCAGTGTTTGGTGCTGGGGTTCATGGTTGGCAGAAACTTTCTGGAAACTTGAGGGGGCTCCGGGCTAACTTGTTCTCGCGCACTGCTTATGAAACCAGTTGGGTTCAGTGGAGCAGGGAGGCGCGGGGACTTTGCTCGGCCCTCACAGCAGATTAGGGTTCAGGCTGGTCAAGCATTAAACCTACCTTTTTGGCTGCACAGCCTATTTCTGTGGGGCAGAGCCGGACACAGGCATGGGCGAACCAGACACCGGGACAGAAAGGGGGCCTGAAAATGGTAATTTAAAAATGATTATTATCATTATCTCTGGTGATACTAACAGTTCGCCCGGGGCTGCTGTGGGGCCTCTGGGGGGGGAAATATCACGACTTTGCCAGGTAGCAAAGAGCAGTACGATGTGATCCCAGGTGTAGCGGTGACCGTGAGAGCCAGGGGAGCGGCAAGGGCCCTCTACCTCCCTTCCCTCACCTGTAGCAGGGGAGTCCTTACTCCAGCCCCTCCCAAGGATGCTGCGGGGCTCGTGTTGGGATTAGGCCCCGAAACGCTGTTAGTCTTGGCAGGTGGAGGTGACAACACCCTGCCAGTAGCACTCCGTGCCCTTTCACAACACTGGCATGAGCTTTCCAGAGAGGTTGCACGAGAGCCTTTCTTTTCCTCCTCTGCCATTCCCCTCTCTGCCCTCCCAGGAGCTTCTCTGGAGCCTGCGCCGGCGCTATCTGCTAGCCCGGGAGGTGATTATCAGCAAGCGCTTTCAAGATTAGAGACCCATATTTCTGCCTGCTTCCCCCAGAGCCGGCTAGTTTTGAGCTGAATTGGATGCAGACTCCTTGGCTCCGCAGTGCTGATTATTTGGGTAACCTTTCCCTTTTCTGGTAGCTCCCAGAAGAGGATTCGGACAGCCTTTCTGCATGCGGGTTTGAACAAACCACGTGCATCACCCCGGCTAGACCCCTTCCCCATCAGGGTGACGAGGGCAAAAACGGAGGTGTCTCTAAATCGAATCCCATTCTGCAACAGTGAAAAAGGTCTCGGTGCATGAGTGCGGGGGCTGCTGGGGTTTTGGTTTTCGGAGGTCAGTGTAAGACTGTCACTGAATATTTCCCAGTAAAGACCTGCGAGTAGCAACCAGCTGCTGAGGGACTTTGCTTTCGGTGCATTGATGCTGCGTGTTGGTGGACAGGTTTAAACCCGGGACCTTTCTCAGTCCTACCTCCTGCCCTTGAGCTCTGCTGAGGGGTTTTTAAATTTTTTAATTTTTGGGTGACCAAAGCATAGGCAGGATGTTGGTTTTACATCAAGTCTGTTCCCGTTTTACCTCTCACCTGAGGTCAGATGCAAGCAGCACAGCGTAGGCAGTCGAACTTGTGAGCTGTTCCCTGGGAATCTGGCTCTAGCAAAGAAACCTGGGACACGGGGAACGGGTGGTCCATTAACCTGAATTAAAAGCTCTACTGTAAACCAGCAGGAAGGGGCTGGGCAGCATCACCTGTGCGTGGTAGAAATGCAGCTCATCTGGAGGCGGAGTTGTGGGTAACAGAGTAGTGAAAAATATTAGTGATGCGCCGTCTGTGAGACCACACAGGGTATTGTGTTGATGTATTCAATAGCTTTTGTGCTACAGCAAGGGATGCTACTGCTGAAAGGGGTGGAAATTATCCAGGACAAAGTCTTTATCTCAGATGCAGAGGGATCTTTACCTTATAGCGGGATCTGGTGTCTTCACTCTGGCATGCCGTGGGGAGGAGAGCCCTTCCCCTAACACTCCTCTGTATAGGAGCCCAAGACTTGAACCTGCAGCTTTCTAACCTGGAGGTGAGCCTGAGAGAGACTGCAACATAAGTGGACTTTGACTGGGATATTTATGGAAATGCTTGTGTTGCTTTCGGGAGTCTTTGTATGTGGCTTCAAGGGAGCGGCATCAGATACTCTAGGCTGTGTATGACCAAAGTTTGGTTTTATCCCTGTGAATAAGCCCTGCATACAGGTGCCTTTAATGCCCATTGGAATATATGGGACCATATATATGGATATATATATCCATAAAAGGTGGTCCAAGAGGGCTTGGAGCTCAGCCCATTGGCTTCTATATCAGGGACAGGGAGTATTAGTAATGCAGATCTATTTTGCACAGTAAGAAGTGGGTGAGCGTTTGGAGAATACAGAGACGTTTCTCCAGCCTCGAAGCTTACTGCCCGGACCTGCGTTTCTTATGGTTTTTCTTAATGCATAATGCAACTCTGCTATTTTTCCAAGAGCTTTCACTTCAGAAACTCGCCCTAGTAAGTGTTCTTGTTACTCCTTGACAAAATCCATTCTTGAGATGGAAAAAAGCTCTTTTCAAGGAAAACATGTCATTTCAATGGAAAAGGAGTTTTCCACGCTGTTTCTAATTTTAAAGCAAAGACTTGGAACGCGCCCATAGACTTTGAAATCAGAGCCGACTCTCGCGCTTTCCAGGTTTTAGCCACCTTTTCCTTCTGGTTTCAAACTGCTCCCTCTGTTAACTAGACAATATTCATTCCTCCTTGGTGGATTTTGCATAGATCGTTTCCAAGACACAATCCTGTTCATCTTGCTTTTTCTTTTTTTAGAGTGGGCACAAAACATTTGAATTAACTTTATAGGCCCAACCTAATGGGTTGTGAAGGGAGGAATTGACAGGCCATTTCATGCATCCCTCTATGCATGTGCTTCAAAATGAGGCATCCGTGTTCATTCAGCGCGTCCACGTCCGGTCTGGGGGAACTATCATTTTCCTCTGATAGTTTTCTCTGTTTTATATCTGACAGAAGCAGCCCAGCTTCTGCTACCTTCAACCTGCTCGGCCTGAGAGCGACTCTGTTAACGGCCGACGTGCCGTGCTGCTTCGGAGCCAGTAGTGGGAGCACGAGAGTAATTTTTCCTTGCTGTGCGGCTCCTGGATTTTTATTATCATTTCTCAGCAGCCAAGTGTCAGGTCAAGCGCACGGGGCGGTCAGAGGGCTCCACCTCCCGTTTTAAAGATTAACGGGAGGGCTCCTACCTGCCAAGAGCCGTGCATTCCTCCTGCAACAACGGATGCCGTCACTAGCACCTCGGGCAGAGCCGAGCCTTGCACTCCTTACACTCGCCGGAGGGTGTGAGTGACGGCATCCCCTGTAGCAGGGGGAACAGAGCCACCTTCTCTTGGCAGGTAAGCAAAGGAGGAAACAGCTTGAAAACACTGTGAGCTACAACACCTCTTTCTGACCAGTAAATGGAGCCAACGCCTGGTGCTTCTGGTCGTTGCGCAGAACTCGCCCAAGCCAACGGGACGCTCACCTGTGTCGAGACGGGCGATTTTTATCCGTTCGTGATACGAGATGCTGGGCCTGCCTTGGTTTTTGTGTTGTGCCAGATAGCGGGAGTGCAAGGCAAGTCACAGCCTTTATGAAGATCGCTTCTCCTGGATCTGATCTGGGGCAGAAGTCTTTCGTAGAAACTTGCAGCCGGGGACGAATCCTGCCCAGCTGGTACCCGGGGAAGGTGCAGAACTGGTGCAATATCCCTGCAGACAGGGGCAGGAGGAGCCAGGGTTTGGGGAGCCTGTGCTGGGGGAAGGTGTCTTCTCTTTCCATGGCCCTGTGGTGCCTCCCCCCATGTGTGGTGGATCCCATTCGTGGGAAGGTCCCCCAAGGTGCCCAGCAGACAGACTCCTTTCTGGGGTCAGGAAGAGTGCCCATGCCCTTGGCTCTTGTTTTCCTGCATAAATCGGGAGGCAAATCCACTGCACCCAGCTCTGCGCTTGCACTGAACGGTGGGAGAAGGAGGGGGCAGGAATGACATGTACCCGTGACCTGGTCTCTTTCCAGCCTTGCAAACTGCAACTATAAAAGGTCTTGATTCTTAAATGTACCTTAAATACTATTTCCCAGAACAGTGGAGTTCCATTATTATTATTTTTTGCAACACGGTAGTGCCAGACAGCTCCAAGAAAAATCAAACTCCTGTGTGCTAGGCTCTGCTCACACACCCCTACACATTACAAGCACTTACAGTCTCTAAAGGGAGGGGAGGAGTGTGTGTATGTGGGGTTGGGGAGGGCTTCTTCAGCTGGTTTGCAGATGGAGAAGTGAGCACTAGGGTTGTGTCAGCATGTGCCCCGTGCCTAGTCCAGAGAGAGATGCTCCTGAGCACGCTTGCTCCTGCTCACACGTGCCAATCCTGGAAATGCAGCATTGGACTGGCATGCTGGGGCCAGAGGTGTGGGGAGAAACGCCAGGGGACCCACGCGGAGCAGTTTCTCACTGCATGTCTGGCCCATACGCAGGTGGGCAAGCCATGCTTAGGAGTGTCCCTTAGGTTATGTGCTGCAGGTAGGCTGTAGTGACTTGGCCAGGATCATGCAGGGCATCTGTGGCAGAGCCAAGCCCTGGCCCCTGCCTTGGCCCAGGCCCAACTCAGCCTCTGCCCTCCCTGCATTGGCAGAACAGCCAACAGACAAAAGCTCCTGCCCTTAAAAGAAAGGGCGAGCAGAGAAATATTTACACAGGCATCGGCATCGTGATGTGGGCTGACATGACCCACTTAGGTGCAAAGAAAACAGGCTTTTTTTTTTTTTTGCTTTAAACAAGGTCATCCCATCACCAGGTTTAAGTGGGTTGCATTGTAAAATCCAGTTATTTCAACAAACCATTTTCTGACAAATGACGCCTGCGCCGCTCTGTGTATAATCTCTGTAAACCTCTTCCCTGCTGTTTACCTAACCTGGACGTGGAGAAAGAAACTCTTGCACGTTAAATATCACGGATGAGAAAGGACTGTGGAAGCTCTCGGCGCTTGTTTCCTCGGGCGGGCGGGCGTGCTCGGTGCTGCGGGAAACGGCCCGTCTTCACAGGGCAGGTCCTCTCTGAGAAGACGACCCCTTATTCCCGGGGGAGGTATTGCCCTGCCTTGCAGATGGGGGCCGAGGCCCGTTGGCTGCCATCACGCAGGGAGTTTGCAGCAGAGCTGGGAGCAGGCCTGATGCCAGCCTTGTTCTTCCTCCTGCTTGACTGATCGCAAGAGTGGTGTGAAACGTGCGGCCAGGGACAACCCCACAGCTGGTGCATGGGGAGGGCTCTTCCCAGTGCAGAACGGGTGCAACATCCCTGCGGCCGGGGCGGGAGAAGGCAGGGTTTGGGGACTCTGTGCCGAGAGAGGGTGTCTTGTCTTTCCGTGGCCCTGTGGTGGATCCCGTTCGTGGGAAGGTCCCCCAAGGTGCCCAGCAAAAAGGCAGGTCAGGAAGAGAGCTCCAGGCCTGGCTTGCAAAGGCCCTTGCCCACTGGGGCTGTTTGCTTGGTACCGGACAGTCTCTTTCCCTCCAAACCCTGATTTTTAATGACTGATTTGTGCATGTGATTTTTTTTTTTCCAAAATGGCTTGAAACACCGGTGAGGGAAGAAGCAGCAGGAGGGGAGCCTTCAGAGTAACTATTGCTGCCCAAGACCCTCCTCGCTCGGCATGTTTAGACTATACGCTCCCTATGTCTGAAAGAAGGTGCTTGTGCCCAAAACTTGCACAGAACTTTTTTTCCCCAACTACTCGGTTGGTCTAATAAAAGATATCCCAGCTACCCAACGAAGCTTGCCTGCCTGTGTCTTAGACCTGCACGGCTACAACCAAAAACCCTCAGGTAGGGACTGTATTTTCCCCACTCGATATTGTGTAGCCTCTGGGCATGATAGTGCTGAGCGCCCCACAGGTGCTTAAGCAGAATAAAGATGCTCCCTGCCACTGTGTCAAGAAAAACCCAGTGGACTCGACTCTTAGCACCAGCATTTTAGGATCTGCGGCTGACTCCCTTCCCCACCCTCCCACCACCGCCGTGCGCTATATCCGTGCAACACTGATTTCAAAGGGGAGTGCTAACTCTGCACTTGCGTGTGGCAGCACATGATGTGAAGGAGGGGCCTTTGGAAATTGGTGGTGGGGGACGGGACTCCCTTTCTTCCCGAAGGCAGGGCAAGCAGCGGGGCAGCCTTGCTGGTGCTGCTGTGGGTATAAGCCAGCAGGGGGAGAGCTGAGAGCGGCATGGCCGTAACACGGCCCATCACGAGACCTCCCCAAGTACGTGTGTTTTTCTCAAGGATATACAAAAATGCACCCAGCACTTCCAGCTCCTTGCAGTATGGGCTCCAGGTTCCCGTCTTTCTAGGCAATGCAAAGGCTTGGAGAACTTGTGCAAAGGGTTTTGCAAAATTTTGCTAGGTGCAGCTCGCTCCGTGCCGGCGAATGAACGCGTGTGCACATGCACAAGTGTCGTAGGAGGCCGGTGTCTCGATGCCTTCATTCCTTCTGTATCAAGTTTGCATGTCGCTTGGAAGCCTGAGATTCGATTCGCTTTCAGCGTCCTCTTCTATGAATTAATAGTAATAGGCATTTCCCTTTGAGGACTGCTCCCTGGCTAGGAAGCAGAGGACTCTGCCAAATTCAGCTCTAAACTCTGGTTTCCAGAGGTTTGGGAACTGTTTGTGATTTAAGGCTCGATGGTATTTCAGGCTGGGCCGGCTTGTTTGCCAAGTAATTTGGATGCCTTCCTTTGATCACCCTGATTATTGAGCACCACTGTAAAAGACGTACATGATTTTAATGAGGACAAACTGTCCGGCTCATAAAAGATAGCCATGGTGAGTGAAATATCTTCTGCCTGTGACAACTCAAAAGTCTGCATGATAGGGAACACGAAGCCTTTGCCATTTGGCTGAGGTGATGAATTTGTACGGTTTGCCTTGGAGCCAGAAAGGTACGGCCGCTCGGGCAGAGGGACAAATTGTGTTGGTCTCATACAAAATCCCTCCATTTAAACAAGCAAACCTGGGTCCAGCCTTGCATGCTAGTAGTGATGCAATGAAGCCTTTGTTAAGGTTCACAGCCTTTGTTGATTTATGCAAGACCTAAAAGGTGGCTAGGTGCTTTCAAAAGCAAATTGGGAGGGGGGAGGGAGACAGGATCTTCCTGAGCTAACGAGCTTTCAGTGGAAGGTCCCCTTCCTGTAGCTCTGTGACAAGGCAGATGCTTGCACTTGAGTTTCCTTGTGACCAGCAGGACCTGATGTGTGCAGGTCCTTGCATCTCACCCATGTCTAAGGCAGAGCAGGGCCTTATTTGAGATATGAGACCACGCATGACGGAAACAAGTGTGGACTGGGATGAGGATGCATGGTGATCACCATGATGAGACGCTGTGGTTACTTATGTGAGGGAAATGCATATCTCAATGAATCCATAGTTGCAAACAGAAAATCAGAGACGTGGAAGGAGTGGGTTTGTAAGATCAGCTCGTTTAAAAAGATGCTAAAGGGAGGGAAGTGAAGACCCTGCCTCATCATTGATCTGGAGACAACTTTCAGTAAAGGATTCGTTAAAAAATATTGGCATAAACTAAGAAGAAAGCTGCCGCTGAGTGCGTGTATTAAAATGCTGAATGAATGGCGTTTTATTACCTAAGGTACTCTTTCCTGCCCTGGTACCGTACGTAGCACATGGCCTCGAGCAAAACCCAGCGCAAGAGTTCTGTCGGACCAAAGTATCGCGGGATCAAGCCTTGAGCTTTACAGTACGTTGTACTGAACGGTGTTAAAGCTACCGCTACATCCAGCGACGTGGCATAGAAATTCTTCATGCTGTTTTGAAACAGTTGAATAGTGGGAGACGCCTTACGCATTGGGGCAACGGGGGGAGGAAATGTGGACTGGAGAATGCTGCTCCGCGCATATCCCATGTGTGTGTTTAGGTCCTGGTCCGTTTGCTCATTAGGATGGATGGAAAAAACTCCCATTGACTTCAGTGGGATTGAAATTTAGGGTCTCATGACATCTGGATTTGGTCCCTTTTACTCTGGCTGTGACGGTCGTGTCATGAATGGTGCAATTCAGCTGTTTGCATGATGAATTAAGGTACAACTTCTGCCCCTCTTGGAAGTGCAGTGGCTTATGTGTAAAACCTCATTAGCCTCTTGACTCGGTGACAGTGCTGCAGAAGATGGCTGCTCCGTAGAAATCCTCTAAATGGCACTCCGCTGGCACGCGGGAGAGACTTCCAGTGGAAAGTCGTGACGTTTTCCAGGACATAAACTCATCCAGTAATAGCGGTGAGTGAATCGGCTGCTGCTCTGGGACTGGCCGCAGCTCCTGGGGTTTCAGCTGTGCTTCCAAAATACCTCGGAGAAACATTTTGCTAAAGCCCCTCCGATCTGACCCATAATCTCCAAGCCAGCATAAATAGATGCATTTATTTAGCATGTTAGCAACAGAGGGAAGGAAATGCAGCCCCGCTCTGTAACTTGGAACAGAAAAGTCCTATAATTACACGGCAAACCAAAACATGAGGGAGCAAACAGATCACAGCTCAGCTGTTCTTTACCCTCCGCCTGCCAAAGCCGGTTGTAATCCCGCCATTCCCAGCAGCCACCATGCTGTGTGCAGGCTCGTACAATGGCTTTAAAAGTCTTGATGTAAGCCATTTAAGCAAGCCTGTCCGATATAAGAAGTGCAGCCATATAATGATGTAATACATTTGTTTAGAGCTGCAGGGATCTCCGCATTACAGAATATCTACAACGAATATTGAAAATGAGGGTGATTTTTATATTCGCTCCTAAAATAAAAAGCCAGAAATTCCGGTGTCTCTTAAGATGTGCTTGGAAGCTATATATTCTTTCCATTTTTTTTGGTATTTCACTGACATTTTCAGCATTATGTTTAACGAGATGCTACGTTACCGCAGATCACTTTGGTGGATAAAGGCATTGAAGTATTTGTGGAGAAACCAACAGATAAATCTGGTTATCATTGAAGTTTCTTATAAAGCGTACATAGCAATCAAGATACTGATCACAGCAGTAAATTGAAAATATATTGAAATCATAAAGCATTGTTTCGATTTATTGGTCATATAAAAATGTTTGAACCATTTTTTTTTCCCCTCTGCCTTGTGTAGAAAGATGTGGAAGCTGTTATAGGAAAATCTGCGGTGTTGTTGGTCTAAATTCCAGTGCTGGACAGAGAAAAAGAGATGTCCTGTGTTTGTAGGTATTTGAACAACAGGAACAGTCTGGGTGTAATGCATTGACCAAGCATGTAGTATACCGGACCATTGCATTTTTCCCCAGGGCCAGCTTCAGAGCCATTGAAATGGAAGCAGAGACTTTTGCATGGGACAAATGCTTACTTCTGTCCTCCTGGGATCTAGTTTTACTTTCTAATTTTGTCAGCTATTGGCCTAAACCCTCCTGAATACTGAGCCGTGACACAGTGGGCGATGGGCGTGAGATACAGCTGTGCTTTACAAAGCACCTCTAAACATGGCTGTGTCGGGTGCATGCCAGGTCTGTGCATTAGGCCTGCGTGTTACTTCGGCCCCTCGGGAGCCCTTCCTTGACTTTCAGAGGCACACGGGCTTTGTGCCTCTTCTCTGAAGACTTTGGCTTTTGTCACTCCGATTAAATGTGGCAAACGCGTCGCTCAGGCTCCAAGGGTGTGGGTTGCAGCCGTGTTGGTCCAAGGACGTCGGCAGACAAGTGTCTTTGGGTAAATGCGGTATCTTTTTATTAGTTGGAAAAAATCTTCTTAGCAAGCTTTTGGGCACAAACAGCCTTCGTCAGGCTCTACGTACCGGCCTTTTGGGGAGCTAGTTCATGCCCACTTCTGAAAGGGGAATATCCCCCCCTTAACCTCTAGGGATCACGTTCTCTGAAATCAGCTTTTTATCAATGTTCAAGTCAACTAATCCCCGGATAACTCGCCGGATCAGTTCACGCAAGCCCATCCTTGGCCTGGGTCGCATTTCATCAGGGGTATTCTCTTTTACTCCCCTTTCCAGTTTCTCTTCACCCTCGAGGAATTTGGAGAGAGAGAATCAACTCACTAGAGCAATATTGGGCATATTTTTGTCATCCCTGCCTGTCTCGCCCACTGGACTGTGTGCCCGTAGCACTGATACGAATAGAGTCTGTCCTTTCTTTGGTGCTCTGCTTGTTAAGCTTTGGCTCCCCAAACTGCACCAGTGTTTAGATTTTAATGGTTTCCATCCAGTGCAGGGGAAGGCTCCTGATGGCATTGCTTCCAGTCTTGACTACACTATTACCCATCCTTCTTCGATCATCTGTTTCTTTCTTTCGATCCCACTGCTGCCCCATTTTGGTTCATCCAATTATTTGCATAATATTTCTCTTCCTTAGTAGCCGGCCTTTACCAAATTGTGCAGGATGAAAGGGGAAGGAGCCCTGAGTGACTGACTTTCCTGCAGCATTTTCATCTTGCAGGTAGACTCTCACAAGTATACCCCTACCATCTTCCGGCATATCACTGTAAAATGGGGGTGGCAGACTTTAAATGTTAGGGTGGGGAGTCAGAAGCTCTGACTTTCTTTCCCCAACTTTGCCACCTAACAGACTCCTTGTGTAGCCACCACCACGACTGGCCTGAGATCCCCAGAAAACAGCTGCTGCCCAAAGCATTGTTTTCCTATCCATACTTTATTAATCTATGGACCCAGCAAAAGTGGCTATTGAAGGATTTCAATTAAGCCTGTTACTCCAGTACTTTAAAAAGCAAAATCAGAACAGACAAAAGTTTTCCCTGTCTCATTTATTTGCCATGGCTTGTAGGAAAGTTTGAGTATAACTTTACAAACAGGAAACTAAGGTAACTTCTTCAAAGTCACCCAAAAAGCCTTGAAGTTTCCAAAGTCCCAGACCAGCTACTTAGTCACAATTCCACCTATTAGGTGTCTAAGTGATACCTGGATTTTTAAGTGTGATCCCAATCCACCCTGTAAAACCACGCACACCACTTTTCATAGATGCTGCTAGGGTTGGAAGGGACCTCAACAGATCATCGATTTTAATTATTTAGTCTTAAGGCTAGGATGGACAAAAAGAGAGGTGCATGTTTGTATGCAGATTTTTTTTTTTCCCCCAGGAACTTGACCAGGGAGGAATAGGATTGCACTTAGACACCCAAGTCATGCTGAGATGCCTCGTGGGTGGAATAGGATCTGGCCTGGAGTATGATCTGGTTCCACCCCACGTGAAACAGAAAAGTTAGCTCAAAGGTGAGTGACTTTTCCTTAAGCCTGAGATTAAGGGTTGCTACAAAACTAATGTCTTTTCTGGGACTCGAGCAGGGTGGAACAGGATTGCACCTAGGTGCCTGGGGGGTGGAATAGCATCTGGTCCCCAATGTCCCGTTAAAGCGTTCACTCAGGACGTGGGCAGATCTGCACAAAAGAATTTGGAGCCGTCCCAGAGCTAATGGATTTAAAGTCATAGCAGCAAAAGACCGTAGGCTTTCTCTGCTGACTCCAGTCCACACGTGCTAAATCAGGTTGCCTCTGCTGCCAATGCCGCAGAACGTAACTCAGACATGTCGTTAAAGGGTTAACCCCAGCAACTGTTGGATAAGTGTAAAAATATTAATAAGGTTGCCGCGGGTTTCTCCAAAATTGGAATTTACTGTGGTAATCAAAACTAATGTTTTGGATCCATGCAACATCCCTTGTTGGAATGAAAGACTAAATTAAACGGTCCGTCATAAAGAGTGTACGTAACCAAATCAATCATATTTATTGCATTTAATCAAAACTTGATTCAGTTAAATGTATTCCATATGATAGCCCTCCGATTCACATGATACACTCTTATTTCAAACCTGTGGTGCAGATCAGTAAATATTTCACCCTTAAACAGAAGGGAAGGCTCAAACTTTGTGGTGTGAGGCATTAATAGGATTAGTGGCATTCATTTGCTTGTGCCGTTAAGAGGAGGGCTTGGACATCCGAGCACAAGGCCAAGGGGACGCTCACCGTGCACAAGTGCTGCTCGTTTCATCCGGTGCTAATTTCATGTTGCATTGTGCAAAGAGGGGGAAATTCTCCGCTGTGCAAAGCCAGCACAACGTCCCGGCAACCTTGTAACACCCATTGAACATCCTATTTCTGTGAGCTTCGCTAGCATTTAAAAAGAGGCATGGCTTTGTGTTGGTTCCCTGCACAGAGAAGGTTTTTATCCTCCTGCCCTGACCCAGCACCCTGTGCTGCATGAGCAGACCAGAGCTCTGTGGAAATCCATAGGGGATCCGTGTGGGCCCAGAGGTTCACCCGAGCGTGTCACAGTGCAAGGTTGAGGCATCAGGATGCCTACCTTGAAGGGTTTGCACTGCGCTGTGTGTGGAGGGGAGAGGCAGTGATCATGCCAGTTCTCCAGCATGGGGTGTCAGGGATCCCATGACCCCCCGTGGCATCTGAATTAAAACACAGCTCTCTCTCCTTCATAAGCTCCCACCGTAAAGCAGTGTGCACGCGTACGCTCCGTAACGTCCCAGCTCCTGGCTTTGTTTGCTCCCTGGATCCTATGCTGTAATAGTAACAACGCCCCATAAATTCCAGGCTAAACTTTCTCCCCCAAGACTGGCCAATTCCAGGCGTTTTCCATGTACAACCCCTCTGACCCAGGCCTTAATTACCTCTGCCCTAGGAAAGGCTTCCACTGCTCTTATATCCTGGTGCTAATTGAATCCACCTGACCTGGCAATAATTGTACGGCATCTTCGGGAAGGCTTCAAGCACCTACTAGGCTGGCTGACTCGCCAGAGAAACCCTGCGTTTGCTATGCAAGCTTCTCGGGAGATTTGTGCCCAGTGGCCTTGGCTTTATGCCTATTCCCCTGATTTCAGCCAAGGGGAGGGCAGAGACACAAGCTTAGAGTTGGATCCAAACTTTAAATTCCTATATGTGCAGAATAGAGGGCTTTGGATGGACCCAGACCTGATACTGTCTGGCTGCAGAGCTTAGTTTGCTTCGGGCTGGATGGTCTGCGTTTTGTGCCCTGCCCCTTATTCTGCTTCTTCCCATGGTACCCCCCGAAGTCGTATATCCTCCTTCTCCCCGGCATAATTTGTTCTGTGCCGAGGAGCCTGTTTGGTATGTTGACTTCTTCCTACGCAGAGTTTTTCCCCCCGTTGTTCTCTACTGCCCAAGACAGATGGGATTTGGAACATATGGCTCTCAGAGCCAACCGGTATTTTTTTTTTTAACCTAATAAAAATAAGAAAAGGCCTGTTGGAGAAGGAGGCGATGTCCAGTCGCTTGAAGTTGTTGAAGTAAAGTCGTGACTTGTTCTGGGGGAGAGACTGTCTGTCCTCCCCAGTCGTGGGCAGCCCCGGGCCCAGACATGGTTGGTACTTATAATAAAAAGCACCATTTGGAGAAGAGGATTTGAGCAGCCTGGGCCTTTTTTCCTCTTCCTGCATTATATACGTTATATTAGAATTCCTCCTAGCTCTGTAGTCCGCGACATTAATCTTCCCTAAAAATGCACTCCTTCCACAAAGCCTCTCTGTATTGATCCAACAAAGACAATTATATATTTAGAGGGGGAACCAGCTGAAATGTTTGAGATTGGGCCTTCAGCTGGATTTATTATGTGTCTGAACTATATTGTCTGCCTATTTTTTATTCTAAGCCCCTATGACAGGGGTCATGTCTTCCTCTATATACTGTACAGCACTGAGCACACTGATGGGGCTATATTAAATACTAAAAATGATTAATAGCAATGTATAAATAAGCACACACTTCTGTTTTGGTTAGAGAGGGGGGATTTGGGGGTTTGGGGGGGGGGGGTTGAAGTGCAACAATACAGTCGCAGGTCCCATGCCTGCTCCTGTTGGAATTAATGACGTAAACTGGTGAGGTCCGAGCGAAAAACAACGCTCTTGGACAACCGACATGTCCCTTTTCCCAAGGTCTGGCTCCATGCACAAAAGGTCATTCCCAAATGATGCTGTAGGAAGGTCCAGACCACAACATCTCTCCGGAGCAGGGGGCTGCGAGGCTCCTTCCCCCAGGGCCTTTCTATCCTAGACCTTCGCCTTCCTCAGAAGGCTGCTTTAACCTTCTTTTAATAATGAGGGTTCACTCTAATGAATCCCGTCTGCCCCGGTGAGCACCAGTAATTAATAGGCAGGCTGCCAACCACTGCTGATAGAAGAGGGGGGCAGGAGAGTCCAGCTGCGGTGTTGCGAACGGCCAAGCTCCCACCATTGTCCGAGGAACAGGGTTTGAACCTGTCCTTTGCATAGCATGCTTCTGCAAAGGTCCGGGCTCTCGAGTTACTACGTCTTCAGAAAAAAGGCAGACGTTTGCAAGGAAACGAGGCACGGGCAAAGGCCGGTCGTGACATTTCCGATGTCGCGTTTCGCGAACCGTTTCAGGGAAGCGTCTCGGGTTGGTTCCCAAGTCCTTTCTCTGGTTTCTCCCAGCCTGAAGGGAGCCCTCCCGCAGCTGTCCTCAGCCAAAGGAAGGGGCTGTTCAAGACCTCGACCCTCTCCGCAGAGCTTCACGGTGCTACGCTAACGTGGCTACGCTGCTTCCGGGTGAGGGGCTGGAAGTGTGAAAGCCTCATCCCTATAGACGTGCCCTAGGGATACACGTCCAAAGGATGTTCTTGCAAGTCCTTTGCATTGACGACTGCCCCGAGAGACCGACTTAGCAGCAGCGGTAGGCAGAGACTGGGGGAGAGGCGCTGATGCTGACCAGAAGCTCTGCCTCAAAAATATTGGTATGGAGAGGATAAGAAGCCAGGCCAGCCACACTGAGAGCGTGCAGAGCCCAACTGGAAAGAAAATGAGAAAATAATGAATTGCCCGGATTTGACTGTTTCCAAACACACGCTAGATTAATGTGCAAAGTCTTCTCCATAACGCAGAAGGCACGAAATAAATCCCGTGCTGCTCGAATAATGAGGGAATCAATAGGATTATGAGGTTAAGGCTGGAGTAAACCTGAATGACAGCTGCAAAATAAATTTTAGTTGGAGGACATGGCTGAGGTTAAATGAAACATAATAAATAATTTAAAGTATTTAGGGGTGGGGAAATAGTCCAGAGATGTGAGGAATAACACAAGGCCCTGTGATCTCTAAATCTGCTCAGTGTATATCAATTGCCTGGCATGGGTTGGTTGGTTGTTTTTATTTTAGCAGCATTACATGTGCCGTGTCCCAGACTTGGCTCAGGGCTCTGTATGGAAATGGCCCTCGCTGCTGCCTGCCCAGTGCGAGCTGGGGGCCGGAGGAGCTGGGACTGGGAGCGTGGTGGGCAGAAAGAGGGCAGCGTCCCTACACATGACTTGAATCCCGCGTGTAGCACGTGGGATTGGGGAGGGGACGGGCAGGGCACAGACAGCAGAGCAGCAGATCACACCAGGAGCACAGGGCAAGAAGCAGAAAGCGGAGCAGTGCGCCAAGGAGCTGTACAGGTGATGGGCTGTCCAAGAAGAACGTGATCGCATGAATCGCTTGCATGAACTTGGAGCCCCTCCTCTGTTGCAAGGCGTTATCTTCATCGGGCCAACAGAGGCGCTGGGAGAACGTAGGGCACGCGAGGGGGGCGCTAGCCGAGCTGGGAGGTGAGACCAGGTCGCCCTTGCATTACGAGGTGCAAAGCCACGGAGCAAAGAGGGGCAGGCTGCATCCCTGCAAAGCATTGCTGGGAGTGAAAGCCAGAGCACAGCGACGTGGCCTGACCTGCAGGATGGAGGGGTTATTCTCCCAGCCCCTCCTCGCCACCCCACCCGCTCATCCCTGCCTCTCCCAGGTGTTTGGGAGAAGGATTTTTCCCAATGCAGCTGGTTCTCTTGCTTTCCAGTTCTCGGGCAAAAGTGCAAAAGCTCTTGCTTTCGAAGGGGGAGGTTTGCAATTCAGCCCTTTGGGGGCCACTCCGAGATGCTGCTTGCCCCAGATGCGATGCTTTTCCATCGGAGATTATCCCGTGTGCGGGCTGTATTCCTGCCTTGCCGTTAACATCCGTGTTGCGCTGTGCTCCTGCAACGATCGCCTGCATATGTTTTTCTAATCATTAAGCATGTGACTAAGAGATACGTCCTAACTGCGTAATGCAAGCTGACAACAGGTATTCCCCCAGGGCAAGGACGGGCGAGGAAGGATAGGAGGAAAATTACTTAAATTCAGTCCCTGGCCAGGAGATGTCTTTCTGAGTTAAGTATTTAGCATCTCTGTCAGGCTTGTGGTAGCGTTTGAGGGCCGGAGGCAGGGACATGCCACCCGCGGTCCTGACCATACCCAGCTCTGCTGCGGGGGTCAAATCCTGCACCTCCAGCTCGGTGGGGTGCAAGGGCACTCAGCACTGCCCAGGACTGGACGTTTGTTGGAGGCGCGTTGCTTGTCGAAGGCCTGCCAGTCTTGAGAGGCTTTTTGCTTCCTCTGGAGAGACTTTTCAAGTTTTAAAATGACTCATTTATTTAAAAAAACCCCCAAAAAACCCTTTGGTGACCGAAGGCCAGAGTCAGACAGCCTGAATTTATACTGACCATCACCCAGCTCTCCAGCTCGCCTTGTTTAAACCTCTTCTTGGAGTAAATTGTACCGAAGGGTAGAAGATATTGGCTTTGTCGGCATTATTCGTAGAGCAGGCGCTACCAGCCCCAGGTCGGGGTCGTTGTACCACCTTAGGCAAACTACTTCTTTCTTAATGTTTCTGCCGGTGAAACTGCTGACTGTATCCACACAACCTCATACGGATATTGTGTGGGCTGAAGCATCTTAAATTTTCAAGGGAAAGGGGGGAAAACAGGAAAAAATTAAAATCCAATTTTAAATGACAATTTTGAAGATTTTTTTTAATTTGCTTTTCACCGTTTATGCCGCTGACAGTCGTGCTTGCCTATCGTTGAACTGGGGTCAGAAGAGAAAGTGGCTGGCTCTGGTTTTCAAAGTAATCTATGCTATTTAGATATGGCTTTCATTAATCTCTCCGGGCGATGCATGTCGTTCCTGCAGGCTACTTGGAAAGTCTCCTTTGTCCGTTTTATTGTTCGTAACAGATTTCTAACCACTTTCACTTCCTGGTTATTACGCGCGAGAGGAAGACAACATGGTTTGCGCAGCAGACTCTGCAGAGGGATTATGCTAAGTCCAAAACAAAACCCCACAACACCAACAGGTTTGACTGAAACGCTGTAAAATGTGCAGAGATTCGAGCATAATGCGTGGACTGTTTGTGTTACCAGGTTACAATGTAAACTTACCCCAAAAATGTTTCCTGAAGCAGAAAGTCGAGCGTCCGATTAGAAGCCAGTTACAGGAAGCTGCGGCCGGGCGCTGGATAACTCCGAGGAGTAGAAACAGGATCGTTCGTGCCCTTCACCTCTCTGTTGTGGGGAAGCATCTGGGCCAGGTCAGCAGCCACATAAATTTCTTACCAGCGAATGACTGCTTGGTGGCCGACGCGACCGGGGTTTGATGCTTTCGGCTAATTCCCCACGGGCAGATGTTCGCACTGCAACATGCACTAATTGGGCCCCTGCTTTACAGCCGCGGCACAACGGGCCCTAGCGAACGACCCACTAAGGTCTTGCGGGGTCAGGGCTGAGGCCCGCCCGAGGGAAGTTTGCATTGCCCCGACTCCTTGCGCCGAACGTGTCCGGTGGATAAATAAGTGGCTTTGCTCTGCAGATTTGGTGGTCACGAGCAAACGATTTGCACGCTCAATAGACCCTTTGTGCAGATGACTCGAGGTGAGTCGGAAACACGAGCCCTCCTTGATAGGGGATGGTCTGAACTCCTTCCCCTTCCTTGCATCCTTCTCTTTAAGGACATGGGTTTTTGGAGTCTGATCCATGAGATGCTCGCGCTTTGCAGGCCTGGCCTGCGGTGTGGCACCAGGAGCATGGGGGTAGGAGCAAGCTGGCCTCCTGCTTGTCCCAGGGTCGGGCCTGTGGCAGAGTCCACGCTGGCTCTGGCACAGGGCATCGTGCTTAGCAGCCGCTGTCGGCAGAGGCCCCTGATGGGAACAGCAGGTCAGGCAGAGCCACGTGGAAGCACCTGCCTGGAAAACACCTGCCCCTGCCAGGGCCAGCTTTGCGTCCCTTGCTTTTTTCACGAACACTAAATTCACGTTGTGGGGAGAGAGCAGTCCTGCATCCCTGACCCATCTCCCCAGCTTTGGCATCTACTCCAAGTTCCTCTCCGCCTGCTTGGAGAAGACAGATCTGTCGCTGGGGAGAAGAAATTAAAAGGGCCTCGGGGACCAACCAAAAGCGAGAGACGGCTGGGCAGTAACGAGCCGAGCCGCGTGACGACGAGTCCGCGCTTTCCGCCACATGTGGTCACACGGGCTATTCCAGACGCGGGCTGGGCTCCAGCACATACCTGCGCTCAGGATGCAGCGTACAACCCAGACTCCTGGTTTTTGGTTTTCGCAAAGAAACCCCCACAGGCATCTTCCCACAGCTTGCTTGTGTATCCACAGGTATTTCCTCCCTTCCTCCTCAGCCTAATACCCTGCTGGCCCGCGGGGCTCCAAAACAGCACGTGGGAAAGGGTCGCCATTGCTTGACCTGACTCCCAGATGTAGGCAGCCTCTTCCCAGAGCGAGGGAAAGCTTCGTTCCTAGGCTCCTAGAGAAGCGATCTCCCCGACAGCGGCTGTCTCTCCTGTGCTCGTTAGAGACGGGTCTAGCTTCCACCGAGCCCACGGACTCCCATATTACTGAGTTCAAGAAAGGGCCTGGTTTGGGGCCCCTGAGCTACACCGCCTCGCATTTACCATCCATTCGTTCGGAGGCCAAATGACTTCTCTAATCAGCGTGCTAGCATCCAGCTTCCTACTCTTTCAGCCACCATGCATCGTGCATTTGGCCTTTATCTATCGTTGTTATAATTTTTATTTAACAATGCCCAGTTTTTGGTCAAATCGCTAGAGACGTTTCACAGCTTCGTAGAGCCAAAAAGGCTCCCCAGCACGCTGCTAGTCTTGAGGCTAGCGATGGCCAACCGTGGTTGCACAGGTCTCCACGTGGCTTTATTTGCGCCACTTCTCAGTGCTGTGCTGGGCAGTGCAGACATATACATCTCCAGTGCTGGGAACACTGCTTGTTTCTTCTCTGAGAAGGCAGCAATATGCCATCCTAGGGTCAGGACCGGCCTAGAGCTGGTGGCATGTGTGCCCACTGAAACTCATAGCACCAGGATCTGGGCCTTAGCACATGGATGCTTTAAGCTGTGCCAGTTTAACTTGAATCACTCTTTAAATCAGTTTGGTTGAGCCAATGCAAAACTTGTGGTCCGCAGTCTGGAGGAAAGGCTGGTTTGATGTAGTTTAACTGAGTAAGGACTTGGCCTGAGCTACTTGATAGTGATAGCAATGGTTTTGTACTGGTTTAAGTTGACTTTCAAAACTCAAAGCGGGCTACATCTGTGTAGGCTGGGCTTGAGCAACGTTTCATTTCCTGCCAAGGCTGTAAGGTAGGAGGCCAATTAGTGTTTGCGGCTGTGTGAACATCTGTCCCTTGGGAATTAGCTGAAAGCATCAGACACAGGTCACATATGCCACCAACTAGTCAGCCACCAGCAAGAAGTTTTGAGCGTTGCTGCCCTGGACTCGACACCCCAGAGAAGCGGACTCTAAATACCTGAATGTCGCGTTGAAGGTGAAACAACCTGTTTCCCATCACCTGTGTTCAACCTGTGCACGTCCGTGTGCTCACTTCACGTTAGGGTATCAGTGTATACAGCAAATTACTAGATTTAACACCAGTTTCTTGTATCATGTCCTAACCCTTCTCCCCAGCCATCACCCCACACTTGCATGTATTTCAACCTGTGCCATTTTGCACGGCAGGTAGAGTCATACCTGGAACCACCGCCTGGACATGTCCATACCCAGCAGACCCATATTCATGCATGCATGTACACAGTCACGCACGTTGATGTTTATTCCTACTGACCTACAGAGATCTGCTCCCACATATGAAAACCATCAGACATGCATTGCCTACATGTTCATGCAAACCAGGCACAAGTGACAGCTTTATACGGCATGGTGCAAAGTATGCCTTGGTGTTTAATTATAAATTGCTACAGTGCATCTGGAAAGTTGGGGATTGTCCTGTTGGAGCAGGGGTTGGACTAGATGTGACCTCCTGAGGTCCCTTCCCAACCCAAATTTTTTATGATTCTATCATTAATCTAGAGGAAATCTTTGCAAAAAACTCTTAACCGTAAGGACAGCGAGGCAAGGGGCTAAGCTGTCTCAGGAAGTTGTGGGCTTCCTTTCCACTGCAAGGGGAGGTTGGAGAGGCGTCTGTCAGGGATGGTTTAGGGACACATGACGTGTCTCCCTGAATTCCCTGGGATACTTGGCAGGATGCAGAGTCCTTCAGGCACCCCAGAGTTTGCATGTGTGGTCTGTGGCAAGTTATCATCAACATGGGAGTCGAATCAAAAATCAGGGGCCTCCACAAGCATTGGGCCAGCATGGACAAGGCCCTCCAGCAACTTTTGCCACCAGCGCACAGGAGTGTCGGGGCTGGTATTGCATCTGGTCGCCTCTGACTCCTCAGCCTGGACGGCCAGTGGGACTGAGCACAGGCAGGTTTCAACACCAGGCTGGAGCAGGGCTTGATGTGTGAAAGGCTGTTGGAAAGGGACATCACTTCA
This sequence comes from Alligator mississippiensis, assembly GCF_030867095.1. Lineage (NCBI taxonomy): Eukaryota > Metazoa > Chordata > Crocodylia > Alligatoridae > Alligator > Alligator mississippiensis. The sequence goes on along the minus strand of NC_081837.1, from coordinate 4,109,047 downwards.
GTTACGGATGGAACAAGTTGATCTAACTCTTGAAGGCTGTTACTCGAGCAAAACTGTCCTGCAGCCCTGGGGGACCCTTGTCGGTTTGGGACACTCTGATCAGTCTTGGAAAGAGGAGAGTTTGAGCGAGAGCTTAGATGCAAATAATGCCTCTAACTCCAGCCGTGCCGACTTCACCAAGCGCTCTTGGCCACTTCGCTGTTTTACATCGCACGTGAATCCCAACACTGGTGCCGAGGTCAGGAGAGAATCGGCCAACACCTGCCTTGTGAAAGCCATCCCATCGTGTGCCGAGATGCCGTGCCGGGATTGCTACTTCAGCAGCTTGGGTTTGATTTTTCAAGGCAGTGGTTTTTAGGGACAGCCAACAGTAGAGGTTTTGTACAGTAAGCAGAAAACCTGGTTGGAAGTTGCTCTGCCGGGGGCTGTTTTCCAGTGCAGGGGCTACCTATTGATTTCTTTTTCAGTGTCACCAGAGGCTTCTTTAAGGTTGCAATGTAGACATGGCACATTAGTCTGCACTGAATATTGGCAGGAAAGTGCATTTGTTTGGGGTTTTATTCATTGGAAAAACACACTCTCTTTATCACCTAAAGCCCGCAGGACTCCGGAGAACAGGAGCGTGGTCTTCAAACCCTCCCTTCTCCAGCCGAGGTATAACCACAAGATGGGAGGGGAGGATGCTGGAGTGGCCCGCGGCCCACACCTCCTAGCCTGTGTCAGGACCGGAAAGCCCAGCTGGAGAGCCGAGGTGCAAGATCCCCAGGGGGAACCACAGAGGACAGAGAGAGGCAGCAGCATCGCTCCCAGCGATGGAAAGGGGGATGGAGGAGGTCTGGAGAGCGCTTCAGGTGAGATCCCTCTCGACCTGTAAAACTGCATAGGCTGGAGAAGCTCTGCGTTGTTTGGGACTATAGGTCAGGCTCTCGGCAGCTGCACGCCGACGGCTACTCATGAACCTCATGTTTGTCTCTGCGGTGCACAGCCACCTGGGAAAGCACGTGAATCCTCCCGCCAGACTCCCAGCATCCTCCCGGCTGAGCGCAAGGAGAATCCCCGCAAACTTGCAGGAGCAAGGCTATGACACACAGTCTAGCGCTCCTGATTTCATACAGTAGAGGACGCCCCATCTGCATGTGTATGGGCGTAAGCACACGTGCAAGAGAGGAATCAGAACTCGTGGCAGAGGTGATATCTTTTATTATTTTTGCAACAAAAAAGAGGTGATATCTTTTATTATTTTGCAAAGTCTTGAATTGCAAGCTTTCAGGCACAAGTACTGTTCCTCAGGCACAGGAGAAAAGATTGCAAAAGTTCTCCCAGGTAGAAATGAAAGTTCATATTTCATGCGGCTACAACCTGGATACCTGACACCATGCTAGAGAGGGTGACTTGTTACATGCAGTCATGCATATACAACCACACATACTCATGCTACATAAACCGGGGTGTTGCAGTATTTAATTTAAATGCATATTTAATGCCATTCATAATTCAGTTGAAGAAGGTAAAGGGGGACAACTGACAGTGCCAGGAAAGCCCTTGTGTAGCTTATGTTTTCAGAGTGCCTCCCAGCGCCGACTGGGAGGCGAGGCAGTACTTCTCTGCCCTGTCTGTTTTCCCGTCCGCAGCTCAAGTGATCTGCCCCAGGCCGCAGAGGGGAGTCGGTGTCAGAGCCGAGCCTGTAGCTCCTGTCCTGTTCATAGACTGCAAACCCCCACCCCGTCTCCATCCCTCCCCAGCCGGCAGGATGCAGCCCGGAGCTGGCGCTCGGAGGCAGGGAACTCCACTGAGCAGGTACGGGCTGAGGTTGAGAAATCACGATGTGTGAAATGAAAGGGGAAGCACTGGATCTAAAGAATCACCACAACTGCTACAAGGTGTTTCTGAAGCTGTCATCAAACCATCTGCCTCCTTTCCATAGGTAAATAACCGTGGCGTAGAAGGCAGCCACCGCCGTTCCTTTCGAAGCGGGCCGGGGCGAGCCGGAGAAGCCCGGCCCCAGTCCCAGCGGTGACTTCTCCTGTATGCAGCATGGTACAGAGCCCGGAGCAATGGCAAACGCAGCTGCCAAGGTTAGGAGGAAAACAAGGGAGATGAGAGCTTCCTGCTATTTGCTGCGTGGGGCTGGGAAGGGAAAGGAGCAGAACCGCCTTTTCCATGTCGTGGCTGCTCAGTAAACCCCTGTGCTCCTGCACCTCGCTCCTCATAACTCATCTAAGGGACACCCCGGCTGGAGGGAAGCATGCAGGCGACTGAGAGAGGCGCTGCTGGTTCCTGGGGAGAATTTATAGCTCTTGGTTTAAGAACCAGGCCGGCTCTGGAGCAGGGGGCACACGGGCTCAGCGTGCCCGGGGCAGGTCTGTTTCCCATTTTTATCTCCATGAGCTGCTTTCTGCGCTCGCGGTTCTGGTCCATGCACTGTAGCAACCCCGTCAACAAGCAAGACGTGGTCTCAGCGCTGCCGAATGCTGATTTCCTCTGACTCCAGCCTTGCGTCACCTCCTCTAAGGAGCATGCATGCAGCGGGTCAGGGTTTGCACCTTGTGCAGCGTTTCCAGGTGAGGGGAGAAGGAAAGCAGGCTGTGTGCACGTTTGTTATGGATCCCAGGGTACCCTTCAGCAGATTAGCCACGTTAACTGTGCTGTCACTGGCAACTTCTCCCACGGGCTGCAATTCCCATTCAGCTGTCCGGTTGCTTTAAATTCCCATCCGAGGGTGCGGACAGCCGAGCAACCTCGAATGCTTTCAAATGATTGCGCTTTGCAGCTGACCCGCTGCAACTGTTTCATCCGTCCGCTCTAAGGGGAAGATAAACCGTTGCAACCTTAAACCTGTTTTATCCTGGGCTAGGGTTGACACTGGTTAACTTCTTCTCCACTGGAACAGAAGCAGGCCAAGTGTGGTTACCTTGGTTCAGCTGCAGTGTACTTCCAAGCCGAAGCTCTTTAAAACCAGTTTAGTGTTTGCATCTGTCGGCAGCCTGAGCACCCTTTAGCTGGCTAAAGAAGGCTACACCTCAGTGAGGGTGGCACATCCTCTAGGCTGTACGTGAGATCTTATGGGGCAGATCGTACTGTGCTTTACCTGCTACTTTGCCTTGCTTGTGGAGGCACAAGGTGGCTGCAAAGCAGCAGCCTATGGGTTGGTCTGGAGTAAGATGAAGCCCCAAGGGCTGTAGCACGCGGGGATCGGTTCTTTCCTGGCTTCTAGCGCATGGGGTGCATGAGAGCCCAAGGCCCTCGGAGAGTGTGAAGGGATGCAAGACAGGTGCATGCTTGTGCACGCACACACATGCCTGCACCCCTCTGCTCCTCAGCTGCACCACTCCCAGCGTGTGAGGATCATGCCCACTACAAAAGCAAGCAGCTCTTGTTCTGCACCAGGGCATGCCAGTAATGTGGCAGCCAAGTGCAAAGGTGCACGGTCCAAGAATGACTGGTGGGCACAAGGCGGTGGCTGCCTCTTGTGCCAAGGCAAAGCCTGTGTTTCTGATGCCCAAGGGCAGGTATGCAGAACAGCTAAACATTTCCACTGGATTTTACAAGACTGTGTAACTTAAACACTGACAGCTGAATCCATCTCCTGGCGTAACTCCCCTAATGCCAGTATCCAAATACTTCCAAGGGCTGCGGTACTTTGTGAATCTCCTGTCTCTCTGGCGACTAGCAGTTGAAAAGGGGCCACTACTCTGATCCAGAGTCTCCCCATCTTCAGCCTCTGCAGAGTCACCTGGGATGGCCACTAACCAAAGGACGCCCTACAGACCCTGGTCTTTTCTTCCAGCAGCAGACTGGTAAGCTGGAGAGCTTTGTGGGCAGGGGGTGCTTTGGGGAGAGCCATATAGTGCAACCCAGTGTTGCTTGTATAGGATGTGGCTGTCAGCTAGTCCCCTGGTCTACTGGTGGGAGGCAGGATGGTTCGGTGGCTGAGATGCTGGTGGGGCTGGGAGAGTCCAGGTTCTCTCTGGTGCCTCGGACCACGGCTGCAAAGCACACGCCACCCGCCCACGGCTCTCCGTGCAGTCCTGAACTAACCCAATAAGCACACGTGAGACTGGGGGCCTGCGAGCAGTGCTAAGACAGCGCCGTCAGGGGCAGGGATGAGCCAGTCTGGAGTGTGTGGGGCCTGCTCTGCAGCAGGGCTCTCTGGCGTGGCCCTTGGCTCCGTGTCTTGGTTCCCCGGTGTAACATAGGGCGCACGGCACCCTTACTCCCAGGGAGGCTGTGCGGATGAATACAGGCGAGGGACTGAGCCGTGACAACGATGTGGAAGCAAAGAGACTCCTGTTCTTGCAAAATCCTTGGTGAGCAGATGCCTGGGTGCAGTTTGCCCGGCTGTGCAGGGCGGGGGCTTGTTTTCAGTGCCAGACTGAGCTGCCACAGGTTGCACAATCCTGGCCCAGACCGATGCCTGGTGCCAGCCCCTGCTTTTTCACGAGTGCAGAACTGGCTCGCAGTTAAAAATAAAAAGACACAGGGTGACCTCAGAAGTGTAATCTAGAGCTTTTAAAGCTTGGATTCCTTTCACTCCCCACACATCTCTCCTCTGCTCCAGCCTCCTCATTTCTCTTTCTCCGCAGTAAACTTAAACCCTCGCTAAAGGGCCCAAGGAAGACGCCATAGATGAAATGTTGTTTTAGCTTAATTTCCTATTCCTAACATATGCTTTAATTAATGTCATTTTGTTTGATTTGCTGCCAGCGTGCCAGTGCAGCACTTCCTTCATTTCTCAACCTCTGCAGTAACCCTGTGGAAATCCATATCGGGTGTACATGGTTTAGCTAATCGGTTGCCTTGCATTAGTCTGGAGCGCCTAGGGTTTTTTCTGTGCACGGTTCCAGCGCTGCAATGTCCCGCTGAGGTCACTGGGAGTCCTGCTGGGCACGGACAGGAAGATCGACCTGTGGTTTTCAACCTGTGGGCCCCGAGGGGTCCACAAAAGGTGACTATGATCAATCAACTGCATGTGAAAATGCACACTTACAATTCAAAGGGGCCCACACCTCCACTGGAAATTTTTTAGGGGTCTGCAAATGAAAAAAGATGGAAAACCACTGCCCTGGGGCCTGAGAATGAAGTGCAGGTAAAGTCCCTAGAGACGATCATAGACAAAAGATGCTCGATCAGTAAATATGATTGCTGGTATACCGCCCAGGAAGCTGAAGCACATAGCTGGCGTGTCGGAGGGGGCACAGCGAGCCAGGGGCAGAACAAAGGACTGCTCTTGGGACTCCTGGTTTGAAATCCGTGCTCTCCAGCTACTTGGGATGAGGCAGAGGCACCCAGCCCTTCTAGCAAGCTGCCTCAGAGCATCATTTCTAGTACAGTTTTGCTCCCAGAGAGTCTGGTTCTTCGTTGCTTGATTCCCAACTTGCTTGGTAAAAAAAAAAAAGGGCTTTGTTCTATTTCTAGCACGGGGTTATTGCCAGGGCCGTCTGCGCAGCATGCTCTTTGCATGTCGTCGTTTGGTCTCAGAAAGCCCAAGCATGTCGCTTGTTCTCGAGCGTGTTTAAGGTGCAGGGGGCTGGACCTGATGATCTTCTGAGGTCCCTTCTAGCCTCATCATCCATGAGTATGAATCTATGGAGGGGGCAGACGTGTGGGCACCTACATGAGGGAGCCAGGCTTTCCGTGTTGATACCTGCAAATGAGAACCTGGGGATCTGAGTCTCTAACTTTATGGGCACCAGGCATGTTCCTCGGGACAGTGTGCTCGTTGGTAAATTAGTCTGGTGCTTACAGGTAATGCAGGACTTAGCTCTCCTGGAAGAAGTTTGCAAGGTGGACTGGGCTATGTTGGCTGGAGCACGCAAAGACCATGCCCTATAGCTGATGTGGCTCTGCTAACAAAAACCCTTGTGTAGACGCAGATCTGCCGCTCTTCGGGGGCTGGGGTTAGAGCAAGTCTGGATGCTGCAAAACTCCTGCTGTTGGCAGAGCTACCTCTGCACGGAGGGGCCCAGGCCCCTAGCACTGCCACCAGAGCTGAAGCCATAGCAGCACCTTAGTGGGGTGTGATGAGCTCAGTGGAGCTATGCTAAGAAGGCGCTTGCCCCCAGAGCCGTGACCTGTCTGGTCTTTGATTGTTTTGACCAAGGCCAGTGCAACAAATGACCTCCAGGGAGCAAAATCCCTTGTGACCCGAAGTTTTCATTTTATTTTCAGAACTTATCTCCAAAGGAAGTAAGGGATTGGCAAGACCTGGGAAGTCACTGATTGCATATACTGGGGAGCAAGAGATTTGGCTGCATTGCTCAGCAACACAACAGCTGGATCCTGTAGCTGCTGCTTGTAGGGATGAAGCGGCTGTCGGCGCAAGGAGCCCAATAGCTGAGCGCACCCTCCCCTGTGGTCTGGTAGGTATCCGACAAGCTGCAGTCTCCCCTCCAGAATCTTTCTTCGGGTTGGTTTGTGCCTAGTGAACCACCATCAGCTGCCACTGGATGGTTAGCAAAGCCACTCGTTCCTGCTTTTCTCATCATCCAGTTTATTTGGTTTCCTTGTCCCAGGCGAAAAAGACATTATGCTCACTGCTGCTTTATCTAAATGGATGTGAGATAACAATTCCCTGTACAGCTGTGGCCAGAGGAGTATTCGGCACTGGTCTGTCCAGGACTGAAATGCACAGTGGGCCTGAAATGGCCCCTTTCCCAGATAGCTCTTAGGAGCAAGACTTTCCTACTTGTCTCTTTGCTTCGCATTTCATCCACCCTTTCTTGCCCTCTAGAACAGAAGGCAGATGTGAGAGCGGATGCATGCTCTTTTCCAGCATGGACATCTCCCCGCTCTCTGCTTTTCCCATTCCTTCCCCTCCCGCTACCGACAGGGAGTTTTGGATGCAAACCCACAACTAAATCCTCTTTTGTCAGGAGAAAATTCCCAGCTCCCCGGCTCAATCCTGCCCGTGGACACGCACCCCAAAGGCAGTGGAAGACAGCAGGATGCTCGAGTGTCAGATGCCTTTGCTCTCCAAGTCCTCGGGAATTCGGCTCCTCTCCCTAAAATGAGCCCTTGTGCTTCGGTCTCCCAGCTCTGATGGTAGAAACAGCCCAACATGGAGAACTGCTCTTCTTGGCCCTGCACCATTAAGGTCAATAGGAATTGATTTTGCTCTTGGCTTCACGGGAAACATCGGGGTCTTGTGTTCCTACCAGGAGAGGGCTAGGACTTGTATGACTGTCTGAGAGCAGCGCCCAGCGCTCTGTTGTGCTACAGCTTGAGACCAAGAATTTGGAGCTGGATTCAGACCTGGTGGGAGCTGCTTGTCTCAGGCTGTACTTTGGTGTTTATTTTCTCAGCTGAGTCAGGAGAGCAAGTGCGTGTCCCGTCACACGACTGCCCTGGATCCCCCGTTTAATACTGCCCACCTCCTTTCTCAGCCTCCCTAGGAATATCTACTTCCCTCCTGACTTCTCCAGTTCATCAGCCTCCGGCCCCTTTCCCGGCTCTCCCTTGCTTCCTAGCCACCCCCCGGTGTCGTGAGGGCCACCTCCTCTCGGCAGCTGGAGGTACATTTTCACATCCTCAAGCTGCACGAGGATCTTGAAGAAGTTGAGAAGTTTCCATGCCGTGCCTTTATTTTCTCTCTTTTCTCCGTCAAGTCAAACTACTTTTAGATTCTCCCGGACTCTCCCAGCCCGAGTCTCTGAAGCTTCTTGATTTAATTTGGGCATCAAAAGCTTCCAAGTGCTATTTTTGGGTTGGAACGTCCTCGGCCTTAACTAAAGCCCCATCCTTTTTACCTGCGATTAAACCACTGTTATTCGCCCGTCCTAACCAGTTTGTCTCTTGGGTGAATCCAGATGTTTCTGGACACTTCCTGTTCCTGCGGTCTCCCCTGCACCCATCGTGTTCATCCAGGATTTGATAGCACAGCTCTCCTTGATACCTCGGAGTCATTTCCAGTTGAAAGGTCAGCGGTGGTGTTTTCCGTCGTGGTTTTCTTACCATGTTTTGTGCTGCTGATGACGAAGCGAGAGGGAGATCCTCTAGGGCTTTGTAAGACGGAGACCACGTCTGTTAAGTTCAGTGAGGCCAGTCCTGCCTGGAAAGAAAACATGGAGTCTGTGCCTGGCTCACCCACTGGGAAAAAGAGCCGGTTTCTCTTTGCAGCAGTCAAAGCTGGAGAAAACCCAAGAGTTGGAGATTAAAGAACTGACTTAAAATGTGCGTTTTTGGAAGGTGGTTCTCACCGTGCACTTGTCCGAACAGCAAGACCCGGAGCCGTGATAGGGCACTAAGACGATGCGTGGAGACGTGCCTGCCCGCGAGACGTTGGAGTAGCAAGAGCAGGATTGGAAAAAAAAACAAACCCCATGAACTGCTAATTAACTAAAAATATTGACCGTGGCGTCAGTCTGACCCGATCGCTGCCAAGGCTGGGTGAATGTGACTGGGGCCAGCTCCCGAAACCCTGGGCCAAATCCCCAAATTCTGGGCTCGCCGGGCAGTTGAGTGGCAGCGGTAGATACAGCACTGCAATGTGGGCCTATTCCTGGCTCTGCCACAAATCTGCTTGTGACCACTTTTCTCTGCCCCACATTTGCACTCCCCCCTACGTGTGCATCTCACCCGATTCATACGTGAACTGTTCAGCCTGGCAGGGCCGAGCGCAGCATGACCCGGATGTTGAGGAAGCTGCTGTAAAACAAACAGAAATAATACGCGGGGTCAGAAATTGGCCCCGCGTCCCTTGATTGCCTCGCATAAGAACGAGGTGCAAACAGTACGGAAGTGCCACGCTTGCCCCAGCCTCGTTTCGGCATGCACGTCCCTTCGGACAAGACGGTCGGCTGCGTTGCGCAGATTTCTTGAGGAGGCAGGATGTAGAAAAGCGTCGGATATTGTAGCGGCTGCCATCGGCAGGCCGGCGGGGAATCGCCTGGTTTGCGGTGCGTTGGCGTGTTGTGTTGCGCTGCACGGAGGTTGAGGAGTGACTTGCACGTTGTCACTGTGTTGGGTCATCCCATATCCCACGAGCTTAACCTCCAGGTACCCTGGGTCTTCCTGCTGTCACCGGATGGCCCCTATCAAACGCGGCACCGAGTGATGGCAGGGCCCGCTCCCCCTTCCAGCACGTGCAACGCGTACCCTTTGCGAGGGCCAGAGGGCTGCTGCCGAGCGGCCCTGCCCCAGCGGCGTGCCCCTTGGGCAGGAGTCGGTAGCTCAGCCATTGCACGCCTAAAAGTGCGGTTCCTCCTCCTCCTCCTCCTCCTCCTCTCAGAGGAGCCCCTGACCTGCGGGCAGCTGGAGGAGGCAGGATGCTGGCTGTGAGTCGCCGAGGCGTCAGGACAGCACCGGTTTGATTTCCTGTCACGAAACCGCGGACCAGGCCCGCGAACACGACCGAGGGCTGTCCTGAAAGGACAAGCCTGCCGGTTTGCAAAGGCATCCAGCCATCCCAAGTCACCGCCGCTCTGCGCGCGGTGCCAAACGCGGCTGTGAATACCGAGCGGAGGAAGTTGTGTGTTGTTTTTGGTTTTTTTTTCCCCCCCTTTTTTTCTGGCAATAAAACATGGGGCGGCTCGGGCTGAGCGCTCCGCGAACGCCCGCCGTGTCCCCGCAGCGCCGCGAAGACGGGTGTCACTTGTAACAGCCACCAAAAAAGAGAGAAGAAAACGCTCGCGAACACGACCTGCGAAGGACGGCGGGGGCCAGCTCCCACCATGGACGGGTAACAAGAGACAGACGGAGGGCGAGCGGGGCAGCGCACAGCGCAGGGGGCTCTGCCCTCACCCGCCGCTGCCTTTTCTCTCCCCAACGCAGGGTTTCCCCGCGGGAAGCAGCCGGCGCCGGCCCGCGGGGCTTGCAGGTGAGTCGGGGTGCCGCCCGGGGGTCCCGTCCCGGGGGTGGGTGGGTCGTGCCTGCCCTCGGAGGCGCCCGGGGCCCGGGCGGGGGTGGAGCGTGGCGGGGTCGAGCCGGCGGCCGTCCTTCAAAAGCGCGGCCCGAGGGCGGCCCCGCCGCGCTGCGCTGCCGGTCCCGCTCCGTGCGCCCGTCGGGGCTGACCCGCGCGCCTCTCTCCGCCGCGCTCTGCCTCTCTCCCGCAGGAGATGCTCCAGGAGAAAAGCCTGCCTGACACCGAGGAGGGGTTCGCAGCCCAGCCGCCCGCCGGCTCCCCGCGCCTGGCCGGGGCGGGCGGCGGCGGCAGCCCGCAGGGCCCGGACCCGGAGCAGGTGGGGCTCGACGGGGAAGCGCCCTAGCGGGGCTGGGGGCGAGCGGGGAGCCCCCCACACGCACGCAGCGCAGCGCAGCGCAGCGGGGTGAGGGTCGCCCGCGCGCCTGCGTTGGCCCCGGCGCGTGTCCGCTCTGTCCAGGATGAAAAGCGCCAAGCACAGCGCTGGGGCGAGCGGGTTTGTGCGCTTTCGCGGTTGGATTGGTGTGCGCGTGGTGTTCGTTCGGTTGTTTTTTTGCAGCCCCCCGTCCCCTCTCCTTCTGTGTCAAAAGTGGGAGCTGTGCAGTTGTGCGTGGTGCTGTCCGTTCGGCCGAAACGCGCTCGCTGGATGGGGCCGCGCTGCGGCTAAAATGGATTCGGCGTCTCTCTCGTTTTTGGCAGTTTTCGGGCCCCTTTCTCCTGCCGCGCGCTCGGCGTAGGGCTTGCTTTACTGCCCCAGAGCGCTTTAAGGATAGGCCATCGGGGCCCTGTCTCACGGCGTCCTGATCGTTTCCTTTTTTTGTTTGTTTGTTTCTTTTTTTTTAAATGTTTCCTTTGGTCATTTCTTTCTTTTTTTTTTTTAATTTTTCTTTCGGTTAGACCATCGAAAACATCAAAGTTTATCTCCATGAAAAAGAACTATGGAAGAAATTTCATGAAGCCGGCACCGAAATGATCATAACCAAAGCAGGCAGGTTAGTAAAAATATTTGTATGTGGGGTTTTTTTTTTGCTGTTATTCGGTATTAAATGTGCCCGTTTGCTGATCGTAAATTAAGTTTTCGAAGTACTGAGAGACTTAGCGTTGATAACAGGTATCCAGGCTGCAGCCGTGCTGGTCTAGAGGCAGAAGCAGTCCGCGCTGGTGGTGGAGGTGATATCTTTTATTAGACCGACTGGATTGTTGCAAAAAAAAAATTCTTTAATTGCAAGCTTTCGGGCGCAAACGCCCTTCATGAGGCATCGGAGAAAAGATTGCAAAAGTCCTCCTGGGTAGAAATGATTGGGGAATGATAGGGTTGATCGCTGAATTTGAAGAAATGCAACTGCGATTGCAAATTCGTCGCGCGGGTCGAATTCTGCGTGTATTCTAAGCACCGCTTGGATGTGGCTAGAAGTGAGCGTGCCATTTTAAGAGAAGCAAAAGATGCTGCTTTGGACAATGTGCTTTGATTGCCTGAAAAACCCGGATTTGTTTTATTTGTTTGTGGCGAAACTTCATTTTATAATTTCTCAGTCCTTTTTTGCATGAAAGCAGGAAGAAACCTCCTCGGGAGGGTGCAGTAGGAAACCTTGTGGGTCTGTGGAAAGAAGGGAAATTTAGAAGGAGACATCTCCTGATAATCCTGTTTTTTAAGCCTCTATCGAGCGGCGGGTAGAAGCTGCCATTTTCTGTGTGTGGATAGCCAGGTGGGAATTAGCCCGGCTGTGCCTTAGACTGTAAACTGTTCTCTGAAACACCTCCGTGCGCTTGCTGAACGAAGGGCACGCTCAGATAAATCGGTGGGGCTTGAGGATGCTCAGCCGGTGAGGTGGCCCTCAGTATATTATAGGACTAAACCCTATTTTAACCCCAAACCCATTTTAAACTTTGCACACGGTGGCATTGTGAATCCACGCCGCAGCGTGAACAAGAGACCGTGCCAGGCACCAGTCTGACAGTCAGATTGCTCGGCTCTTATATGATCCTACTGAAGTCGGTGGCAAGTCTGCCCTTGGGATCAGGGGCCTGTTACTGAAAATTAAAAAGCCCTTGGGATCAGGGCCCTATTATTGAAAATTAAAAATTACTTCAAGTCCTTTAAATTCAAAGGCAGCTCAGTTTGGTACCGTCTTTATCTGGCAGCTGCTGCTTTTGTGCAAAATTGTGCTGGGGAATCATAAGGGGTAAAGGAAACCAGCAGGAATGGCGGGAAATGATCAGGGCAAAAATGCTAAATTCCACGTAGAGTTCGTGCTTCTCCCTGAGCTAAATCCAGCCCCGAGATCTGTACTCTAGGACAGCAGGTCTCAACCTTTTTTTGTATCGGGACCCTTTTGTAAACTTGGATGGCCCGTGCCCCTCGCTCCCACCGCCAGGCCCCAGCCCCCCGGTATGTGGGGCACGAGCGGCCACAAGCAGCCCCTCGCAGGCTGGAGCTCTGCCAGCCTGCTGAGGAAAAGCTGCGGTTTCCCCACATTTTTCTTCCTTCAAGAAGAATCGCTTTTTAAAGTTTGTTGCTCCATTTTTAAAGTTTGCGCCCCTTTCGTGTATTCTTGTGACCCACTTCTGGGTCGCGGCCCACGGGACTCCTAGGACTCTGCTACCAGGGGCCGGCTCCCGAGGGCAACCGTGCCCTGTTCACGGCCGACAAGAAACCAGTGAGCGTGTTTCCTAACTGGCAGCCTGTTTGCATTGTTGCTGTCCTCTGAGCACTTCAAGGGCTGTTTTCCCCTTTCCCCGCGCCCACAAAAATGCAGCTCCGTAACTACTGGCAGCGGCGGCAAGGTGCGCTGGGATCTCGTTCCAGCAAACTGAACCTTCCCATGAATCACAAGCGGATGGGGCAAAACCGTATTTGTGTATCCAGGTCAGCTACTTTAAATTCCTGGTGCTATGCAGTTTTGTTGGCAGGTTGGCCCAGTTTGTTGGTTGTGGTGCAGGGAAGGACTCATCCTCCATCCGCGCTTGGCTTTGTATGGTGTTGGGGCCTGGTGTTTAACCCTTAGCTGATGTGATCAGTCCTGTTCCCTCCAAGAGGGCTACTTACTGCTCGCGGAAACAAAGGCAGCAGGATCAGAGTCTCGGCTAGTTGGCCCTATATTTATAGTATTGTGAGAGAAGTAGTAGGCATTAACCATGCTGTAGACATTACACCTCTCCCATGCATTTGTTATCTCCATGTCAGTCTCAGTTTAGCTTGTCTGAACAAGTCCATACGGGCAGGGCTCGGTCCTACGTTCTTTGCTCGCTTGGAGCGTCCCGGGACGTCCGGTTCATGCTTCATGCTGGGACAGAGTGGCTCTGGGGATTGACCCCAGGATATGAGGCCCTTCATTTCCTGATTACCACGTCCAGATTCTCTGCTGGGGAAAATCAGTGCACCTCTATTAAAGTCAGCGGGGTGTTTCGGGTTGACCACAGCAGAGAACGGGGCCCTCGGCTTGAAACGGGGGCCCGAGTCGGTACGGACGAAATGCCATTCTGCTGCAAGGGCTAATTGCCGAATAACAGAGAGTGAGTCAGTGACTTCACTTCTGTTCCTTGCGGGCGGTTACAATCACCGTCACCCTAAATGGGAACTTGACTGGCAACTCGGGGAGCCTCGGCAGAGAAGGCAACAATGGACTGGGCCTGGAAACTCGGTTTAATCCACCTACGGGTCAGCGAGGGCTGTGCTGGGGGCTTTGTGCGCACGTGTGCCTAAGCTACCACCGCCTTGCCTTTACCTGCTGTGCAGTAAACAGGACTTCAGTCTCCTCCGGGCCCATCGCTCCAGCAATTCTCACCAGCCCTGATATTAAAACTATCTAAAATAGTTAATAAAAGCATTAAACTCAAGCATGAACCATGTTAAGCCCAGAGCAGATAGGACTTATATAGCGTCATGGCTCGTAGCTGAGCCGTGAGTCAAGCCCTGCAGCGCCAATTCTGGAAACTGAAAAGTCCCGCAGCAGAAGTGTGCAGTTTGCAGTCCTTATTTCAAACCTTAGCGCACCCAAGCCGTTTCAATAAACAGCGGTAGCAGCAGCAGTCCTCCCAGAGACCAGAGTCTGATATTTCAAGGGGAGTCGGAGCAGGTTTGCATTTTTCTGTCAGCAAAAAATAAAATAAAAAAATACGGCTCTAACTGATTTTAAGCACCGTTTATGCCCCTGATCCGGGGATCGTCTTGGTGCCGGGGCTAAGTAGGCACGGTGATTCTCCCCCCGGGCGGGCTGTGAGAAGGATCAGCTCACACAACCGTCTGCCTCCTTTAAAGTGTCCAGAAGAGAAGAAAAGAAAAAAAGGAGCCTGATTTGCATCTTTAAGGTTGAAATGGGGTCTTTTGTGCGCTCCAAGGAGAGCGAGGGGAAGATGAGGGGAAGCACTACCTCTATGGTGATCGTGTAACATTGCCTTTCTGTATTAATAGTATTGATATTGATAATATTGATAACTCTGGAAGGCCGAGTTTTAATTCTTTGTAAAACTCCCCTGAGCGAGTCCGCTATAAATTACCAGGAATTTAGGGCTGAGAACAGCTTTGGGGGATAATTCCTCCCTCGTAGGGCTGATCGTTAGGAGACGTTAGGAGAGCACAGCGAACTCCGCATTGAAACAGAGTGATGTTGTTGCCAAGAACGCGTGATTTATAAAGTGGAAACATCTTTAAAATGCACTCGCTATCTTTTTAATGTTTGACTGCTCCATCGTAGGGGGGGAAAGAGATTATTTTATATTAAAAGGCTCATCAACAGATAAAAAGTTTATGTTAGCAAAGTTCCCTGAACTTTGCATAAAACCGCTCGCCTCCTTCATATATAAAACACCGTGCATTGCAGCGTACAGGACACGGCGCCCGGTGGTATATAAATCAGTGCCTGTGTCACGTTCCTCCCTTTTTTTTTAGGTTTGTTCTGTGTGCGTTTTTTTTGGGGAGGGGGGTGGTTTAATTTGTACCTAGAATAATTTTATTTTACTTTACGTATTTTCTAGCCTACATTAAACAAAATGCCACAATTCATTGAGCACTTAGGTCTGCGCTCCCTGCCCTCTCCCAGTTCTTAGGAGTCGTAGGAATGAAGCTTCATGCCCTACAAAAAAGGATGGAAAATTAGAGACAAAAAATAATTCTTTTTTAAGCATACAAAAAACTAAGATATTGTTTTAAATGGATTTTAATAAGGGCATCCTGGGTCAAACACTGCCTTTATCTTTACATGGGGGACCCGGGTCCTAAGTATGACCCGGGTCCCCCAAAGAGGTCCACATAAGTGGAAATGTTTTAAGTGCCCGGAGCCCAAACGAAGTTGTGGGGGGAGGGGGCTCCACAGGGGTCTGCCTGTTCTCTTTGTAGGATCGTGGCATATAGGTGCAGTCCTCCTCGTGAAGTATTATAAGCCAGGCATGCAGCTCTTAATGACAAATTTAGAAGTTCATACACAGAGATAATGATACCATTTTCCAGAAAAGTCCCCTTTACTATAAAAGCAGTTCTCTAAATGGAGAGGTCCTTTTAAGTTACCTTAATAAAATAAATCGAGATGAGATCATAAAGGCAACGCTGCATGTTTGGAATTGAAATGAAGGCATATACTGAGTGTGCATGTGCAGTTTTCCCGTCCTTATATACGCTTGCTCTGGAGTGCTTGATCCAGATGAATTTACCCCCCTTCGCTTTAGGGTCATTCCTTTAACCAAAAAAAAAAAAAAAAAAAGGAAGATGTGTAATAGCTACAAATACCATATGATAGCAAGAAAAAAAAACAAATTATAGATCAGCCTAATATGCTGCTTTTCTATTCGGTTTTGTTTCCGTGCTGTCATGTATACTTGAATTAAGCAAGTCCCAGAGTTTTAGCAACTTTTTGGCAAAAATCATTGTCTGTCTTTGAATTTTCTTGATCTTCCCCACTTTATTTGCTCAAGCAGTCCTTGCTCATGGAAGAAACATCTTTGCTATCAGTATTTCTTTTCCCTCCTTTTTTCCCATTTTCTCAGCATTATGTTCCCTCCAAACTGTTTCTTTTGCCCCTAAGAAGCCAACCCCTTGTGCCAGTTTTATTCAGGTGGGCACATGAACGGGCACAGAGGCTCCTGCACTGTCCTTAACACAACTGCCTGGCTCCTCAGTAGGGAGTGCCAGTCGACAGAGCATCTGCCCACCTTCCTATAGATGCCCGACCCTAAAATGATATGCAGCCTTTTCTACCGTGATGCTGAGCAACCGGGGGCTTGTGACACCGGCTAAAAGGTTGCAATCATGATTTAAAGCATACATGGCAACAAAGCCAGCCTCAATTTTCACTTGATCAGCCCATCAGAGCTGCGTGGAGATGGAGGTTGTTGCTTTTAAGGTCCTCTGAGGGTCTTTATACTGCATATTGTACAGAAAATTTTTCAGCTAAGACAGACCCCAGCTTCGGTACGTGGAAACGTTGCAAACCACTCTGTGATTTTTTTTTTTTTTTAGATTTAATTTTTTAATTCCAGTCGAGTTGAGCCAGTTTAAGGTCATGGAGGTTTGCACCCATTTAAATTCACACCTGAGGCTACGCTGGTGCAGCTTGCTCAGACGGACAACCCCTGAACGGCTGAGCTTGTTGAACGTCACCTGGGGGAAAGGGATGCCCATTTCTCATCCGATTAAAGAATCCCTTAAGATGGTTTTGACAAAGATCTCAGCTAAAAGCCATCAATTTTTCAAAAAAGCCAACCCACCTATTTAATACCCCAGGGTAGGTAGGGAATGCAAGCCCTCAATTCAGACTAAAGTGCCTCGTCCTAAATTCGGGGGTTTGCATTTCCACTGCATGGGCGAGGCTCGTGCTCCCGACAGCCACCGCTGAAGGGGCAGAAGCTGGCTCCGCCGGCTTTTGGCTGTGTTGCTGCACATGTCACCAGCTCTGGCAGGGAACAAACAGCTCCTTGAACTCAGGAAAAGCCCGGGCAATGAAGGAAGAACCGAGTTTCATGTACTTGTATCTTCAAATGACAACAATTGTTTGAAGTCTCTCCTTATAGTCTGCTAATGACTTGGGCTGTTGACTGTATTGCTGAAGCCTTTCCAGGCTACTTTGACGCAGCTCTCGTGCTAGTAACCCGTGGCAGTGCTAGCTAGGCAAGCTTGCAGAGAAACGATTTGATTAAGCAGAACCAAATAGGGCAGGTCTCCAGCACGTACGTGGCTCGTTAGCCTTCGCCTTGAAAGGCAGCACAGAAGCGCCAGGCTTCCTCAGACCGAACCAGTGAGAATCCAGTCCGTGTTGGGGACCAGTAGCAAGTCCTGTATGCAACTGGAGTATTTAACCCTACGGACCGAACCTATCCCTGCTCCTGCAGAGCGTGTCTCACGCCTGGAGCCCCACCAAGGATAGAGCCGGCTGCCTTACAAAGACCAAATTCGTCCTGACCCAGCACAAAGCTCACTGCGATCGCTCTTGTGCTACTTCTTTATAGGGTACCTTTGTACTTTGATATTTATGCTTCAGTAAACTTCATCTAAATTTAGCTCATCCATCCTCTGTTAGGCTTTGGACCTTTTATAACGGACCGTCGTAAATTTTTGAGCTGTCAGAGGGGAAAACCAAACCGGAGGCAAAGCATCTTATTGCAAGGAGTTTGTCCATCGTTTAATTTGCAGTGGGGCAAGGGGAGGAAATGATACTAGCTCATGAAAGCCGCCTTGCCGCTAGCTCTGTTCTCAAGCGTGTGAGAAACAAGGCTTTCTTTTAAAATCGGATGAGCTGGCCAGAAAAATTTAAATATAACCTCCCCCTGCCAAAATATAAAAATTCCCCTAACTGTCTGACCTTCTCATCATTAGGTCATGGTCTTGCCACCAGATAAATCTCTCCTATCTGTCCATAGACTGTGAGTTCAATGTTGCTTGTGTTAGTGACAGTGAATTTGGGGCTGAAAAATGAACTACTGATGAGAACTCCTGTTGAACCTGTATTGTTTGTTATTCTGAGGCAAGGATCTGGCATGGGCTAATCCAGCACTTCAAAGTTAACTGCTTTTACTTTGTATACAGAGCGTCATAGCGGAGTGGCGCGGGTGATAAGAGAAATAAGGGACTGGAGGGTTCGACTACACTGGGAAAATGGGACCTTGTTGAAAAGCTCTTTGATCTCTTGAAAGTATTTTCTGAAAGCAAGAATCTATCAAAAAGGAAATACCACCACCAAAAAAAAAGGAAAAAAAAAGAAGAAACAGCTGACATCCCCAGATCAGTATCAGTTTACCCCAGGGAATATTAGTTTGAAAAAGTTCTGTAAATCGATGGGAGACGTTTTATCAAAAGGGGGGAAAAAAAAAGAAAATGTTGTTAGAACAGGAATTTTGCTCTTGATGCATCTGCCCTTGAGTTTTTCTTCTAAGCAGGTAATATTTTTCCAAAAGTGGCCACATATAACGTAGGGCCGGATCCTCCTCGTGGTGGCAGCTTGGGCGTTTCTAAAGCACCTACCCATTCCCCTTCGCATTTTCAGCAGCCTTTGAAAACCTGGGCCTGAACAAAAAGCCCCCAGGCAAATACTCTGCACTCTGCAGGTGACCCCCCTCCAGCTTTTAAGAGGCTAAGGCCAAGCTTTCCACATGCGATTGATTTTTGGCTTCCTCAAAATGAGCCTGTCCAGCCAGAGACGCATTTCACGCGCTTTGATTTTTTTTTTTTGGGGGGGGAAGTCCTGAGTGCCAGCCATCTCAAAGCCAGTCCCTTTCGAGGGGGTCTCCAAATGGAGGGCTCTCGAATCACACGCTGCTTCTGACAACATTGGCCTTATTGAGGGTGTTTTGGAAAAGGAGACTTGGGCTTCCCAGTCCTTTTGGTGCTTTGGGTTGTAAAAGGGCAGACTGAAATGTTTCATGATAACCGACCCATCTTGTAAACCCACCCATCCGGTTATTAGGGCCTAATTGAAACCGCGGGGAAGTCGGCGGTAAGGCTCCCACAAGTAAAGGGCTTTGGGTCGGGGTTTTGGCAAGCAAGGGAGTTAGACCTCACCTACAGGACTGAGGGCTCTTGCTTTTGTTTGGTTTTATCTAGTCCTAAAGCATCCCGTCTACCACGCCACCATGCATCTTCCCCACTCAAGGGAGGGCGACGAGTAGCACAGACGTGGTGAGAAAAGTTAGTCGTTTTTTGACTCTGTGAGAGGCCTGGTCTAAGAGCAAAGGGATGTGATGTGTAGAAGCCCGACACATGATCCTGTCCAGGCCAAGCCTCGACCTCGAGGCCCTTGGCATGCAGGCAAGCCTTGGCTCATCGTGACAGGCATGTTGGGGTCCTCATGCCTGTAAACCCTGGGGCGCTGCAGCTGCTCCTCTCTGGTACCCAAGTCCGCTTGTTCCAAGGCCCCGTCTTCGAGACGGATTATTTTGTGAGTTAAGGCATGCCAGGGGTCCCTTCCTTGTCCTAACCAGGTTTAAATCCTGTACACTGGTTAAGAAGCCTGCAAGGCTGGGAAGCCCCTGCCGTAGATGAGCCGGTTTCTCTCCTCCTTCTCAGTCTTCTGCAAAACCAACCCGCCAATTCAAGGTTTTTTTCTTGAGCATTAGAGTATTGGCTCCATGTCACCGCCTGATGCATGGCGAGGGGGTCTGGATGGTAGGAGAATAAATAAATAGAAGACGCTTATTCTAACAGCTCATTTTAAAACAATTTGTAAATAGCAAGTAGAGATAAAATGTGCATAGCATAAACTGAGCTCGGCCATGACTGCAGCATTATCAGAGCGAATCTTTCACTGGCACATCATCTTTGAAGCTTGGGCGGGCTACAAAATGTTGCCGCTTGTTTATTTTCCTTGCTTTCCCTGCCATTGTTACATCTCATCTGTATGGTACCCCGGCGGGGGGGATTTAGCTGGGGCTGTACGGTTGCCCAGCGAGGCTGTTTGATGTGGGTCCGGCTTCCCACCTCCACCCCAGTCCTTACGCTCAGCTCCGACAAGCCGTGCCAACCATATTTTTCCGCCCTCCAGACCTCTCCAAAGAGCACTAGCCTGCAGATCACTTCCTGGCAGCGCCGATCAAGGTGCAGTATTTTAATTTAAGATCCTAGCTGTCACACTTTGCCAAGGAAAAGACAGGACCTTATGGCATCACGGCTTTCACGGTGTCTTCCGCAGTGGATGCCTATGGCGTGTGAACATAAAGACCCATTTATCTTTTTACTAGTAAGCCCTGCGAGAGCCGCAGTCGGTGCAAACAGAACTGTCTGCGCATTTACTTGTGCTGGGAAATTTGGGGGAGAAAAACAGGAATTTGCTTTTAAAATCTGTTGAAATCTAGGAAGGGTTTTGGAGGGG
Organism: Alligator mississippiensis; assembly: GCF_030867095.1. Classification (NCBI taxonomy): domain Eukaryota; kingdom Metazoa; phylum Chordata; order Crocodylia; family Alligatoridae; genus Alligator; species Alligator mississippiensis. The sequence goes on along the minus strand of NC_081837.1, from coordinate 4,088,899 downwards.
GTGGAGAGAGAAAGCAGTCAATATTGTGTCCGGAAGACCTATGCTCGAGGCCCAGAGAGGACCTAAATATTTCCTGGTGGGGTCTGGGGTTTGGAAGGAGGGCGGTAGTCGGGGCTCAGCTGCAGGGTTTAGACGATTTGCTCCAGGCTTTTTGCTTGGGCCCAGGTCTAGGTATACACTGTTGATAGGGCAACTGTGTACGGTTGTCGTTTTGGAAAACACCGTTTTGGAGCCATCCAAAATTCACCCCACCCTTCAGCTTAAGGTGAGGAGCCAGTCTGTGTCGGTGGGGGCCGGACAGCTTGGATCAGGCCCGGAGCGGGATGCATAGCAAGCGCTGACCAGAGGGTTACATCCACCCCCGATTTGCTTTTAAAACAGTGCAAAGTGGGAACAAATTAGTCCTAGAAACCCTTGGCTCCTACAGCACTGGGCCTCTGTGTAGGTGCCTTTTTCTCTCCTGCTGTTTCCTCTGCCTCCGCCTGAGTCGACAGTGAGGAGGGGATGCGGGGCCAGAAAAACTCATAGAGAAAGGCAGGATGCATGCCTACAGAGCGGCGTGCAAGGGGGCTATCCTCCGTTCTCATCTGTCATCCCCGCGGCCCCACCGCTTGTTAGCGTCCTCCGTGATGGAGGGCGGCAGGGAAAAAAGGGACCAACACAATCGGTGGTCCTTGCAGCCATCCCTGCGCTCGGCAAATAGCACCTTCCCCTGCAGTAGCAGTCTCGTGGCTCACGGGAGGCAGATGAGACTCGCGAGCGCTGCAGAATCTGTCCATCTCGGCGTCTTCTGTAAGCAAGCACAGGAGTTGGCGCCTGTTCCCTTCCTCATTCATCTCCTCCTCTTGTATCTCTGTCCTCCTGGGGGACAAGCAGCCCAGCATGAGGGGGTTTCGGAGGAGCAGGAGCATGGTGCACACCAGGGACAGCTGGAAAGCTTCTGACATGACAGTTTTCTCTGGGCCGAAGGAGTTGCTTTGCAGCGGCCGGGAAACGGCGCGTGCTGTCCTCCTACGCTCGCACAGCAAGATTTGGGATGCTGGAAGTCGCAGGGCTGTAGGCATGACACGCTGCTCGAGGCTGGGGCGGAAGCAGGAGGCAGAGCTGTCATCACTTCAGTTTGCACAGCGCTCGCACTCGCGCGTGCACTGGTCCAGTGGACACACGACACCGCAGCCGCCTGTGTAACGGGGACACCTGCCCAAGGTTGCACCAGGGCAGTAACTCGTCCTGAGCAGCAAGGACTTTGGGGAATAGCTTTGCAAGAGGAAAGGGGAGAAAAGCAGCATTTTAGTTCCTCTCTTTCAGGTGTCATGATGCACGGGCACGAAGGGCAGCCGCTGGGCACTTCTTTCTTGGGAGACTTCTTCCCCGCCCCGTCCGCGCAACATTATAGAGCAAAAAAATCCTTGGTGGGTTGGAGCAATGTAGTTGATCTGAGCGTGGGACCGTGCAACCAGGAATGGCAGGTGTTAATACCCGCTCGGATAGCGACTCAGTCTGCCACCGCAGGCAAATTATTACTTAGCAGCATTAATGCACCACTGTTAATTTACCCTGCACATAACCTCTGTGCCTCAGTTTCCCCATCTGGAAGGCAGGACTCATTTTACCTGCTCCCATCTCCAAAGCGGGTGTTCACGGGGCTAGTTAGTGGGTCTCTGCTGCAGCCTGACTTTGGAAAACCCTGCCAGCGATCCTGATTGTGTCCTGCTGAATTAGGCTTTTATTATAGTTTTCAAACTGCTAAGCGTATTCTTGGTGCTAAGCACTATAGGACTATCGTATACTGTACGGGGGAAATAATAACGTGTCTAGCTCTTCATCCAGACCTCAGCCCCAACTGGATTGAACTTTCACAGAGGTGGAAAAGTGGTGGGCAGTTTGACACGCACGATGGGTGTGTGCTCGTCAGAGAGGACAGGAGCTGCGAGGCACGAGCCCAGCTCTTGCAAAGCCATTCCCAGCCCCGAAAATATCTTCTAAGAAAGCCTGTCCCTACGACTAGTCCCACAAGTCTGGATAAGCCTGCAGACGCCTGGATGCTTCCCAGGACTCGCATCCACTGGAGGCACTCTCCCCAGGAAGTGCGCAGCTCGCGCAGCCCTGCCAATGTGCTTTGTCTTCTCTTTCTAGAGCTGGACAAGCCAATAAAAGCCGGGACAAAAATATACAATATTCACGCTCGCTCGCTCTGGCTTTTGAATCAGCACTTTACGGCTGCATTTTTGGGGGCCCAGACCCTTGATTTGTCATGCATCTTCACTAAAAACAAACGACCCCTGTTTGTAGCATATTGCACAGAGCTATTTACTGAGCCAGACTTTGCCAAGAAGTTGAGAAATATGTTTTCATTAAGAAAAATTAATCTGACAAGTCCCTGGACAGCACATTAGTCGCATATTTTTTTAAGGCCAAAATGCAGCAGCTAATAATAATGATGAAATGTCTCTGCGTGGCCAAAATTACTAAATTCTACCCAATGCTTTCCTGGAAAAGGCTGCAGAGAGTTGGCAGATCCGATTGCATCTCAGGCTGTTGACTTGCTAAACGTAATGCGACCACTGCAAGATCCCGAGCAGTTTGCAAGTTAAGCAACACCTTCCATCAGATGCATGTTCCCATTTGTTATCTGCAAAGAATTTGAGCTGTATATATTATAGTAGTACTTTGCCTCTTTGTATTTATTTTAGAGGTCTATACTAAAGAACATTATAAACTCAGGCATGTCTACTCTATATGAACTCCATATGCTGAAGCTTAATTTTAAATGCCATTAAAAAAGCACTTAACATTTACTGTATATCAGTCCGGCTACTTTAGCAGCGTGGATGCAGCGCAGTACGCGACATGATTGAAGGAAAAAGATGTTCAGAAGCTGCAGGTTATAAAAATCTCCGGTGTAGAAGTCTCTACTGGTGAGCTCAATAACTGTCAAACAATATTGATCGTATTTTTTTTAAATTGCACCCCCCTTTCATTTATAAGTGTAATTTTGAAGGTCTGAAATTTCTAAAAAATTTTTTTTTCAAGTCTTGGCATTCAGGTTGGATTCCTTGTGCCATTTTTTTAAACGTGTGAATCGGGCTGTGTATTCGCAAATTGAAATGTCCTACTGTATTTATACAGGTGCTTACCTGTGCAAGGACAAGGTTAAGAGGAGTGCATAGTTTATGAATGAAAATCAAATATGGACATTGGTAAACCACCCCTTTTTAGTCCCAGCTAATTACATGGTAAACATCTGGGATTTATGCAGGGTGTGAAAAGAGTCAATTCAAATGAAGTTGAACAGGGCCCATTTTGTTGCCTTCTCCCCAAGCAGTTACAAAATGGTGGTGCAGACGACTCCTGCTCCCTTCACAGGCCGATACTGTTCAGCGATCACTACAGCGCACCATTTTCCTGACCCCAGATACAACCTTCCTCTGTATTAGCCGGAAGAAAATTGTTCACGAAGGATAAGGAGCATGGAAGAAAAATGAGCTGAAGATATCGCTTCATCTTGGGGAGGGGGAGGGGAGGACTCTCTTGGCTTGGCCAAATTTGTAACTGAGGCTAAAATCTGAATGAATTTCGAGGGAATTTTAATAGACAAATGACATCAAGATTCGGTCCCCTGTTGTTCATGCCGGGCACGGTCATTGCAGTCGCTCCTGGATAGAAGCGTTTTCATCTCGCCCTTTTGCTGATGAAAAGCAGATTTTGCAATGCGTTGAAGCATTATGGATGTTTGTAGCTGTGGGTCACTTTGCTCAAACGACTTATTTTTGTGGGAGAAAGCGGTGGGTAGTAGCACAGAGCCAACAGAAAAGCTACTCGTAGGGTTTTAAGCTTCCTGATGCTGTAAACTTTTAGGGTTAAAAGACTAAGCAAGCCCTGAAACCAATGGAAAGACTCAATTAGATACTCAGGACCCAGAGTAGAGGTGCTATCTTTTATTAGACCAACCAGATTTTTGCAGAAAAAAAAATGCTTTAATTGCAAGCTTTCGGGCAAAAACACCCTTCCTCAGGCATAGGAGAAAAGATTGTGGAAGTTCTCCTGGGTAGAAATGAAAGTTCATATTTGAAAGGATTTCACAGAGGATAGATAGATACTGGCACTGTAAGAGTTGCAAGATCAGGCGTGATCACTGTGTGAAATATGGTTTATCACTTCAGTGATTTTATTCCTCCCATTTGCTCTCAATGCTGTCCCACGATGTGGCATGTTGAGGCGGAGGTCTCCGAAATCAGTGTTGTGTTAAATGCATTTATAGCACCAGCGGAGGGCCCAGCCCCTGCCTGTGGAAATGGGCAGTGCCCATGGAAGTCCCCCTTTTGCTTTATTTTAGTAGTGGAGGGGGAATTACTTGGTGTGCAAGCTCTGGGCTGGATCTCTGCACAGGGACGCGTTGCATCCAGGTGGCACTTGGGTGGTATACAGCGGGCACGTCTACACGAGATGCTCAGCTCCTTACACCAGTAGACAACTTAACCACCTCTCATTTTTTTGCAGATCTCCCTTTTTAATTAAAAAGGTTTTTAATTTTGCAGGTTGGGAAGGTAGGGGCCGGTTTCACGGACGCCAGGAACCTGTGAATGGGAAAGTTGTGCCCCGGCGTATGCTTTGCTTATTTTAAAAGCTCATTAAGTCGCATTTGTTATTTTTCCCGCTGACTCCTGGCAGGTTAAACCCCTTCCCCAGTCCGTCAGAGCGCACTTCAGCCTCTCCGGGGCTCCCGGCCAGCGTTAGGCGAACGCAATGACTGCTGGGGCCCCGCTGGGAGATAGGAACCCCTTCCCCACTGCTTTTTGGCTACACTTTTCTGAGCCGGTCCATCTGGCTCTTCCTCCATGGTTCATAAGGCAGATACTGTGTGCAGAGGGGCTCACATAGGTTGTTTAAAAAAGATGAATTTTGCCCTATTCACCGGCCACGCTCCTGAATAAGAAGTGCTATAAGGTCTTCTTGTAAACTTGTCAGCTGCAGCGAATGCCCCAGTGGCACACTTACTAGGGATCAGCTTCCCATACAAGTACAACAGGTGTAGGAAACCACACATTTCCGTGCCTTTTTGACGTACAGCATGGCCTTACCAAAGGGAACCCGCCAGAAGCAGTGTGACGATGCCTGTGGTTGAGTGGCAGTCCCAGTTAACCCAGTTAATCCTCTTCCAGCATGGGGAAGGGGGGCAGGTAGCACGGGCTGAGCAGCATGGTACCTTTGCAGGTCCCATTACCAGGTCTGATAGGTGTGTGACCTAGACGTTCCCCAAGAGCGTCCCCATTGCCTTGACTTTGGCCAAGAGACCTTTCTGCTGGGACTTCGTAGTGTTCGGTTGTATTTAGTTCCTTTCAGCCCGTCATCTTCTGCCTGTGCGGCCTCTGCCTGGAGGCTGATCGTTTCCTCGGCAAACCTGACCAGCTTTTAAAATCAGTGGCCATCCTCCCTTTAGGCAGGCAACCTCCTCTTGGCAGCAGGTTGCACCAGAGGCATCGTGTGCACCAGCTGAGGGCCCAGCCCCTGCCTCGGGCACGTCTCTTGCCCTGTGGAAATGGGCAGTGCCCTTTTGCTTTATTTTAGTAGTGGAGGGGGAATTACTTGGTGTGCAAGCTCTGGGCTGGATCTCTGCATAGGGATGCGTTGCATCCAGGTGGCACTTGGGTGGTACACAGCGGGCACGTCTACACGAGCCTAATAACACTGCACACTAACACATCACAGCATGGACAGTGCTAATATGCTCCTGGGCAGTATTATTAGGCGTATAACGTCACTAAAAAGGCATTTGCTGGCCCTACTGCACAGTAACTCTGGTTACTGCACATTTATTTAGTACTCGGTTATACAAGTACTAACTAAATGCGCAGTAACCACCGTGCGTTAATGAACGTGTAGACATGCCTGGTCTTTCACAGATCTCCTGTACCAGATTGAATGTCACCCTTGGGCTTTTGCACGTTGTCAATGGCAGTTCTGTTGGGTCTCCCCTCTCCTGCTTTTAGCTTATGCCGCGTTTCAACTCGCTTGCTAACATCTTCATCCTTTGCTTTTCCTAAGGAGGATGTTTCCTAGTTACAAAGTTAAAGTAACCGGGATGAACCCCAAAACCAAGTACATCCTGTTGATCGACATCGTCCCAGCTGACGATCATCGGTATAAATTCTGCGACAACAAATGGTAAGAGGATATTTGTACTTTTTTCACACCTGTGTCACTCAACGGTTTGCAATCAGCACTCAGGAAGTAGCAACGCAGGACTGCACGCAGGGAGGAGAGCAGGTCCTAGCAGAGTCCTTAACTTCGTGCGTGTAGATAGAATAGGGATTTGTGGGTGGAGGTTAAAGCTAGGCAGATTTAAAATGAGTGATGAGGGTGGTTAAATGTTGGAACAAACTACTGAGGGAAGTGGGGGATTTTCTGTCTCGGGGCTGTCTGAGACTGGATGCCTTTTCCAAGGAGGTGCTCTAGACAAATCCAACCTATTGAAACCCCATGGTCTGTGTTATATAGGATCTGAGGGTCCCTTTTGGCCTTAATATCTGAGTATGCATGAGGCCTGCCACTTGCGGTGGGCTGAGTGTCATCTGAATGCTGTTTTCTTTTTCCGAATGCCGTTTCACGCCAAGGGAAGAGCTGCGTGTGGCCAGAGTAGGCGAATCTTCACTTCTCCAGCAGCTCTTCTTGGCTCCACATACAACAATGTAGAACTGGTTATTGTGGCCATTTGGGTTTACTTCTTTCAAGTGAAAATGTTTGTGGCCATCTCTGAGGCTTCGCTGTCTGTTGGAAATATGCATCTTCATCCTGCATTTACATATAAATACCCCGCACCACCCGGGAGCTTCCTCCACGCCTGGTCCCTCCTCCTCCTGCCGCTTTGCAACCACGCGTGTGGCAGGGATGTGGCACTTCCCGGGACAGGAGGTCCCGCAGGATTTAATCCGCCACCCCCGCATGTAAATTCACAGCACCGCTGAGGATGAATAGGGAACCTCACCTAAACAGGAAGGGCATTCAGAAATGTTGAATACAAAGTGTTTTGTCCTCGTCTTTATTAATTGATATATTTATTTCTTGCTCTTTCTGCAGATTGCCCCATTCTGTTTCTCCTCCCGGTGCAAGTAGTCAGCATGAAGCCAGGCTTAATATTTTACTCTCCTGTCAGTGGGGAACTCATGCATTTTGGGTTTTCCCCCGTGGACTCAGACTAATAATATCTGCTTATTGCAAGTGTGCCCTGCTCTTCCCAGGCCCCTCCCAGCCCTTTGTTAGGGAGCGTCATCTACTCTGCAAAGTGACTGAGGTGGGATTGGGATCAACCATGGGAAAAATCCCATTGATTTTGATGGGAGGGAGGGCAGCTGGCCCCTTCCTAGTGACACCCTATGAAAACGTAGTGACTTACATGTCCCTTTTTGGGGATTGTTCTAGCTTTGGCTTATTTTTCCCCCCTCTTCCTTCTCTTTGAGCTAGCGCTTGTCTCTGGATTGCCTGTAGGAAGGGAGTGGGATTTGCTGGGAACCATGCACAAACCATGGGCCATTTGGCGCTTTAACCGTGAAGTCCTAGATGATGGATCATCACTAGCTCTGTTTAATTTAACTTTGGCCAGCACTAGAATTGTTTCCCCTTTTCATTTTATGGCTGCTGGAAAGTCTCTGCTGTTTTTGGTAATATTACTTTTATTAGTGTTTTATAGCACAAGAACAATACACAGTAATGGGGAGCGTTGCCATTACGTGATGTATTACAGCTCGATGGTAAATCTGTGCAAATTAATGGTGCTTTTGATGTGTGAGCAAAGGGGGCTGGCAGGAGAAACATGAGGGACAGCCCCATGTGCCAGTGTACCGCCTCGTGTCGGGGCTGCCATCACGGAGGGGCAGCAGCTGGTATTGCAGCCTTGGGGCTCTGCTAGGTTGCATCCGGCCCCAAGCTTGCTCTTGCCCCAAATATCTTCCTCTTCGCAAGAGTAGAGTCCCCAGGGCGGTAAGTTGGATCCCACCTCTCCGCTGGGTGGACTCGTGCTGTGTCTGCCTTGCTCTGCTCCCTCCAGATGGCAAAGACAGGATTTACTCCTTAGCCAGTCCTAATATGGCTGCTGCGCAGCATCACTCAGAGCCTGGTGCTGCGTATCTGGATAAAATCCTGCCCAGGTGATGACAGCTCTCCTCTGCTGCGGTCCATGAAAAATAAGAACAGTGGCCTCTCTGTTCCCCGCTCCCATTTTGCTTCATCTTATTCTGAGCCAGGAAGCAGCGGCAGCAAACGTAAAGCTCCCCTTGTGCAACTCCAAGTGGCCAACCGGCCCAGATCCAGCCTGCGCTAGAAGGCAGACTGTAGGCCAGGGCTAGCAGGATGGGTCTGAGGTTCAACGAGGCATTGCACTAGCATACTGATACACCGAGGCGATTGCACTCGCATACTGATTGCACTAGCATACTGATACAGTGAGGCGATTGCGCTCGCATACTGATTGCATTAGCATACTGATACGCCGAGGCGTTGCACTAGCATACTGATTGCACTAGCATACTGATACGCCGAAGCATTGCACTAGCATACTGATACACCGAGGCATTGCACTCGCATACTGATTGCACTAGCATACTGATACGATGAGGCAATTGCACTAGCATACTGATCGAACAAGGCAATCGCACTCGCATACTGATTGCACTAGCATAGTGATATGCTGAGGCAATTGCACTAGCATCTACCAAGTTGACACAATCCCTAACTGCTTTGTTCGCAGGATGGTGGCTGGAAAGGCGGAGCCTGCCATGCCCGGACGGCTGTACGTTCACCCGGACTCGCCCGCCACGGGAGCTCACTGGATGCGGCAGCTGGTGTCATTTCAGAAGCTGAAGCTGACTAATAATCACCTTGATCCCTTTGGACATGTAAGAGAGAAGTTCTGGGAATGCTGTGGGTAGAGGTGGATGCAAGCTCTTGAGTTTGCTACTGGGTTTGAGTTTTCCCAACATGCAAGAGAGCTAGGTGATGCTCTAATCAGTCTGGTGACTACAGAAATATTTATTTTTTTTCTACGATTGCAACGGAGAACAGGCGCGTGCAATGCGCCAGCATGAAACACCCACCATTGGATGCTTCCGTGCTCTTCGCTGGCCACTTGCACCGCAGTGCCTGGCTTGCTGAGTTACTCGCACGCGTGGTACCGCCTGCCTTTTATTCGGGGTGGTGGAAGTCAGCGGTTTCAGATTTTTCAGGGAAGTCTTTGATGCACCCAGTATGTCGAGTGCACAGAAACAGGTTGCATAAGCTCATTATTTTCCAAGCTGGCTTTGACTGCCCTATAAAAGACGGAGGATTTTATTTGGAAAATCTTAATTCATATGTATTGCAGATGTAGGGCTGGGAAGTACGCAGTTATCTACCATAATATATTTAATAGCCTAGAACATGGGCCTTTCCAGACCGCCAGCCAAATGAATGCTTATATAATGCATGTGTAAAAGCATAGTGACCTGTCCAGTTTTCTCCATTTATATTGAATGAGATGTGCAGGTTGGCGGGAGGAAGCAAAGGTAGATTTGTAGACTTCTTTTGATTGTAGTGGCCTCAAGCAGTCTTACCCATACAGGTAAGAGAATGTGTTTTTTGTAATACTCTTATGATTTTCAGTCAGGGGTGCATGGATCCGCCTCGCTCAACATGAGCGTGCAACAAACCTCTAACAGACGGGTGGTGCTCCGGTGTAACCTGTGTGTGATTGTGGTGCTCTCCTGCCGGGGCACCGATTAGTGATGCTGAAGGAGGCTCTGTCCTTCATGCTGACGTCCAAGTAAAGAGTTTCCCAAAGCCCTCGGGCCTGTGTTGTTTTAGCAGGGACTAGCAAAGCCTTTTGTGACATTGTACTGCACTTTCTCCAGACCGTGTGGAGCAGACAGAGGTGCTGAGGGCAGGCCGTGCATGGGGGGAAGAGTATAAAAGTCAAACAGAAACAGAGCAACATCCTCATAAAGGCAGAACAGGCAAAGCAGCCAAGTTTGCATTGCCATGAAAGAGATTGAGGCATCTCCAAAAAACTATTGCCCAGAGCCAGGCCTTTTGCTGCATTTTGCGATTTTTCTGCAAATTCCAAGTGTTTCATTTTAAAATGATCTTCAGGTCTCTAAAGTTCAATGTTGCAAAGACCCAGCCATCATAATGTGATGCTTTGATAACCCAGCTTTGCAGAAAACTGGCAGGCAGAGTTGGGACCTGACCCCCTTCTCCAACCTATTGACCCCAATGAAATGTGTGTGAACTTCAAAGCCTCATCAGGACCATTTAAATGCTTATGTTATTAAGCACAGGCAATCTCTCCTTTCCCCTCCTCTCTTCTTCAGGGGGAAGCAAAAATACACCAAGGAAATTAAATGCAAACTACATTAAAGAACGCACAGCTAAAAACTCTGTCGAGTGACACGTTATGGTCTCGGCAGCACTCGCAAACTTAATTGCTTTGTACGTCAAGTTTTGTCTCCTGTTCTGCCTCCCTGCCCTCTCAGTTTAACTGCGTCGCTTAATATATTGCTGTTTATGTTGCAAAACGTGGACCGTATAACGGACAGGATGTTCAAGGTGGCCGTAAAGCAAACAGGACGTGCAGTGTTGGTGCTGGATCCTTCAGCATTTGCTTTTCCTGACTTTGTCATTTTGAACCGTGCAGTTTTAACACTGCGTTTTAACAGGGGAGGCTTCCTTTTGCATTAATATTGAACACCTCCCTCTTAGCGCTCCATTTACACCCGCTGGACTACATCTGTAGCTGCCGGGCATGTGAATAATGCCATCGACTCCAGCTGCGATTGGCACCTGCGGAGGATCTGCCAGCCAGGATCGCTTTTTTTCCTGCCATAGCCCGGTCTTGAGAGAGAGGAAAAAGTCTGGGGTTAAATTTCAAAAACATCCGAGTCCCAACGGGACTTAGGCACTTAAGACCCCAAACTGCTTTTGAAAATGGGATTTAAGTGCCTCTGCACATTGTACTCTTAGGCTCCAAACCAACAGGTTGCTTTGGAGGCTATTTTGTTTTTGGATCTGGTCCTGCGGGAAGCCGGGACAATGACCGTGGGTGAGTCAGCCTCTCGTAATAATGCAGGAAACCAAGAGAAGAATTTGCTCCTCGGGGCATCTGTTGCCGTCCCGCTGGTGCCAGCTCCCCCGTGAGCGCTCTGGTTTTGCATGGGCTGGTCCCGTGCCCAGCACCAGGGAGACGTCGCCCCTGCCTGGGGCCTCTGCCTGTTACTGCGACGTAGCTCTTCACCTGTTAATCAGCACAGCTTTTGATTTCTAGGGATTGCTTTCAGATGATTTGCAAACTTGGAAGCTGGGCCGTGCCGCACGCTGCTTGCTCACCTGCTCGCCCCGCTCCATTCGGCTTCTCTGCCATTTCCTTTTGTCTTTGATGTCCAAAAATGTCAGCACCCCCGCCAGCCATTTCCTTGCGCCCCAGGTATTTTCTTTCTCGGTGGCCCAGAAAGAGGGTTTGCCCTCTGCCCCCGCTGGCACATCGGTTAGCGCTTGCAGGCATTGCTGTGGCCCGTTCCACCAAACCTGAGCAACGCTGAGCGCAAACGGTGAATTATCCGCACGGCAGCCCATGATTTGCAGCAGAATATTATTTACCGTCCGGCTTCTGTGCCCTGGCCTAGCTGCAGCTTTTTGATGCGTGCTAGTGATCCCTTTCTAACCTGTGCCCTGCTGTAGCGTGCACAACTCCGCTAGGCTCTTTGCAGGCAGATAATGTTGCTGATGGGCAGAGGATGGGGAAGAGTTAGTGCAAAATAGCACAAACTCTCCCACACCAACGCTACACGCTGCGTTTCGGCAGTGACGTTTGCTGGCAGACACAGCGGTTGAAAAACCGTACTTCCAGCTCCCTTGTCTATTCACCCAGCACTTAACATTTTGATTTTTCTGCAGGCTCAGAGCAGGTACGGCATTATATTGCTCTCCTAAGCACGTGCTAGCGGTACTTAATGTTACGGAGCAGAAACTCGGGAAGCACAGACACTTGGTTGAGCTCTCTCCTCCCATCCCTGACGTCCCTTTGTAACTGTTTAAGACATCCCCATCAGCAGGGAAGGACTATTCTCATCCAAATATGTGTCCGCGAGCACACGCACCCAGCTGTGCCCCCTGCCCTAAAGAGCAGGTCCTTTTTAAAACATTTTTTTACTGGCCAATTTTCTATTCTCAATCGATTGTCTCGGAAGAAAGCGTCTGCACGAGAACGAGGTCCCCATTTTTAAGTGAACCCAGTGGACGCCCTCACTTCTTTTTAAGCGCGGTTGGTGCCAGCCAAGTTGGCCCTGAATTGCAAGCAATTGAAGCTCATCCAAAATAATCCGAGTGAAGTGTCCACACTTCAGCATCATTTAGCCTCTTGCTAAACCGGGGCAGAGTTTCCCTGCAGACGGGGTTCAGACAACTGGCCGGGGGAGAGGAGAAAACAGACCTGAGCATAGGTGTTAAGTGAATGCACCTTAATTATTCCCACCGGCCTTTTCCCGGCGCGCTGGCTCTTTGGGTGCTGCCATATTTATTGGAGGAGGAGGGAGGAGGCAGGCGGGGGTGCCTGGCAGAGCCCTTGTTGGGGTCCGTAGGGGAGGAGGTTGCTGCATTTAGCCTTTTACAGGAGGAGACGGCTAATGTTTGTCCCTGGAGTTTGCAAGCAGCTCGCAGTCCCTGCGACAATCAGCTCTAAAGAAGCTTATCGGATCCCGGAGAAATGATTTTAAGCCGCTTATGCTTAAAAGTAAAAGCCCTCCCCTTAGTTTGTGTCGTTCAACATCTTTACGTGCCCAGACGGCCAGGCAGACAGAAGCCCTGATTTACGCAGGTGTGCCAAGCCTGCTTCGTGATATAACAAGCTAATGATGGAGAAAGATTTGGGGCTTGACTTTCTAATGCCGTGTAAATGATTGGTAGTAATGTAACGTTACTCTGGAAGGGGAAAATATTTTCTAAACGTAGGCAGAGGCCATACGCTGTCAGGACAGCAATGTATCCATGTCAGCTACCAGATTTATTCAGCCTGGGATGACATGCTCGCTCCAGACAAAAATATGAGAATTGCTCCTTCGGAGCACTGATCGGGGGGGATCACTTAATAAATTCAGTGCGTCGCATCTGTAGTCTCCTGGCAGATCTTGAGCAATATAGAGCGGTGTTTAAAATATGTTATTTGCATTTCTTTCACAAGCTTAGTTCAGGAACAGTACCCATTACTTATTAATGCACCTATTAATTCTGTAGCGATAGGTATTCGTGCGTGAGTGTGTGTGTGTGCATGTGTGCGTCTGTGCGTGTGCATGTGTCTGTGCATGTGTGCGTCTTTGAGAGGGTGCTAACAGTGTGTATTACAGAGGCATCTTTTACAGGATCTGATTGAAGCCTGTTGAAGGCAATGGCCGGATGCTCATTGATTTGCAGCAGACCTTAGCTCAGGCCCAGGGCGAATGAATCCATTTCTCTGCGGAGAGAGATGCTGCTTTACCCGGACCGAGTTCTGCTTTGGCAGAGCCTCGACTTCCGCTCCATCGTAATCGGCTTCTGCCTGTACGGAGACAGACGCTACAGGAAGATTAAGAATAAAAGTAGAGGTAGACGGTCATAGTGCTGGTGGCTTGCAGCCCTTTCAGTCCTGTCACTGCATCGTTGCCTGTCTTTACCCGTGTTTTATTGTGCGGGAAGGAAGCTGTCGCAGCGTGACGTTGTGGGGCACCTCGGCGAGCCGTTCGCTGCGTTTAGGGAGTGAACGAATGCCCTGTTCCTCTTGGTTTGAATGGTCTTGCTTCGGTTTGGTTCTAATGTCTACCTGCGGGTCTCGCTCCCCACCACACACTTTGCGTTGAATTAGCGCTGCAAGGCTTTATTTATTTATTCCCTCTCATTTATTTCTATTAATTTTATTGTTGAATGTTTCTATTTTTGCTGCCTGGAGCCCTGGGGTCATTGGATCATGTCGCTGCCCTATTAATCTTCAGGAGCCCGACATCTTATGTAGGCAGATAACGTTTGCAGTGCCTTTGCTTATGTTATGACTCGTGGTCAGAAGACGTTTTCTAGCCAGGGCTTGGTATGTGAATTTATGGGGGTGCCTTACCAGCCCCCTCCACGTGGCTCTTTGCAGAGAAACGGCCTGTGCGTGCACCCGTCAGGAGTTTTTTAGGCCCATTGGCAAGGACGTGAAGACTGTTGACCAAGACCAGTGCTTCCAGGGTACAGCGCCACAGGTTTCGGTGGCCTTAAAACCACTTTCATCGCTGCTGTCTTCCACGCGCCTTAGTAAGAGGGACTGTTTTCTTCAGTGACACAGTGCAGACCTCCCGTGTTAATGGGTTCATTCCCCTTGTTTCAGTGCTGTGCACACTGAGTCTGGACGCCTGTCCCAGTCTTTTGAGGTCCTTACAGGGTCTGGGTCTGTCCGCAGACTAGCTGCATTGAGGGATTTTTATTTTGGACCATCCTTTCTAGGAAACATACCTGATCTGATCGTGGGGGCGCACTGCGGGCCGAGTAGAAGGGTCTGTTGTCTGCGTTGTTCGTGTGCAAAGGAGCCGAGTTGTGCCCTGCCGAGGTGAGCGGATCATCCGCTCCACGTGTAACACGTGGCTCCTCGTGAGGTTCCTTCTCGGGGATGCACAAGATCTTTGCAGCATTACATCTTTGAGGTCTTGCATCTTTGTGTTATATCAGCCAGAGGAAATGTAGTTATTTTAAACCTAACCCTGAAGACCTCATGCAGTCTGCAGTGGGCAACTGGCCTGAATGTAGATGAGTAAAGATGTCGGGGTTTGCAAACAAGTGTAAGACAAATTCAAGGAGCAGGAGCAGGGTTATGGGGGTGGGGGCTCAGCATGTAGCTGTTCACTGCCATCATGAAAACCAGACTTGTTGGGGAAGTTAAGGTCTCCCACTCCCTTTTTCCACCTCATATTTTGGGTACTTTACTCAGTTTTCCTTCAACAACAAGCCCATGGACTTCCATGGACATTGGCTGGCAGAAGGACTGAGTAAACACTGACTTGGCCTTTGGGGTTAGCCGACTGGAAGGAGCAGCTTGTCTGCTCTCTGTTGAATCTTTCCCTGGGAAAAGGCTTTGAGACTTGGGTTTTGCAGAGGAGAAAGCTTCAAGGATTTAGGCCCCCGCTATCACTGCAATGAGGGCTCCGCTCTCTGAGCCCGTAAGACCTTTATCCTGGAGCGCATGTTTCCCCAGCTGAGCCGTCAAGAAGGACTCGGGAAGAGCTGAACGAAAGAAAACAGGGGACTGTTGAGGGAGCACATTTAAGGTGTAAAGCAGGTGCTTCTTTTTTGTTCATAGCACTTAAAATGAGGGTGATCCGAGCTGCTGCAGTGGGAACGTGCAAACAAGTACTGATCCCCCACGCGGCCACGCAGGCTGGGCAGGCTCAGATTGGGAGATGAGCGGTCAGCTGAAACCGGTATGACAAGGAGTGGGATTGCAAGCTGGTTTAGTTCATTTTAGGGAGGTTTCAGAAAATCAAAAAAAAAGACCAGAACGTAGTGTTTTCATCATTGGACCGTTTGCTTCGGCCTGATTCAGACCTGCACTTCTCCCGAGCAGGAGGGCTCTTAATTTCCAATTGCTCTCACTTTAACTACAGCTCTTTCTTTTTTCTGAATGGCACAGCGGGGCGTCCTGGGGGGGCTCCCGGCTTCGCCCTGGGATATCTCATGTCCTGAGTGATTCCAGAGGGCCCGCCCGGCTCGCCGTGCCATGCTGAATCAGGTGCTGTAAAAGCCGAAGGAGATAAGCTGCACTAGTAGCCGCTACTAAGGATAGGATTGAAGAAAGCAGCCCCAGAGCCTGATACTCGGGAGCTGATCCCCTTCGGTCGCTGCTCAGATAAACACTAGCAAGGTCACTTAGATGTGCAGCATCCAGCAAATGCCCAATCTGATCTCTATGCCTAAAACACAGGCATGGATTCATTTAATATCAGCATTTTTTTTTTTTAAGTATTCAAGCTTTCTCACGTGTATGCAGCCCCACCCAGGCAAAGGATGGGTCTCAGCCTTTGGCCTAAGTTGAAGTCTGTCACCCAGACTGAGCCCCCTTACTTGATTTGCAAAACGGGGTGACCACCCACTTCTGACCAGCTGCTGGAGCAAGCGATAGTCTGTCTGTCCGTCCCCTCATGCCGGGAAGGAGACGCATACCAGGAAATCCCAGCCTTCCTCAGATTATGCTGACTTCGGCATGGAGCTGTGGCCCAGCTTTTTGCGAGCCATGCTATACATTTATTGGATGACCCTGGTTGTAACCACAAGGACACCGGTTGTCTTTATGCATAAATGATCAGGGTTTGTGTATTTTTTATTCTTGCTGTTATTATTATACCCCCGGCACAGGTCCAAGAACAGGAGTGGACAG